>NW_021853750.1:279406-310307 GCF_003651465.1 Formica exsecta
GCTCTTATGAACTCGCTTCGAATTAATCTCGAATGCAGCCCGACGAAAGCGGTCCGACGCAATGCGAGGGAGAAACGCGAGTCTGAAAATTTTGGGCGACGATTCAGCAAGGACTCGGACAGGATCAGTCCCTGCCACGACGACGATGGCGGTGGAAACCCACAATTTCGCGCGGTAATCTCCGTACGTGGCATCCGTTATATCGTAAATAACACGTTACGCTCCATTGCGTATCGATGAGATCTCTGCTATGCGTATTGAATTATTTACGACGTTTTCGTGTAGCTCGGGAATATCCAGCGCAGCATCTTTAACTGTCGCTCGGGCTCGAAAATTTAAGATTTAATGTAATTGGAAAAGACAAAAAAGCAGATGTGGAAGAATAGTTAATGATCTTTTAAAGTCACATCGATTTAAAAAATAAATTAAATAAACTACCTTTTTTACGTTTATTTATAATATATTCAGATATTTTAATAATCTTCATTAATCGATGATAACATTCACGGGACAATTCATATTCTATGTTCTACTTTGAATCGAGTTTTAAAAAGTTTACTGAGTGAAAACTATTGAATAACGATGAATATAAATCATGTGAGCAAAAATTATATTATTACAAATTGAAATTACGCCATATCCTTCACACATAGATCGACATTCACTAATAAAAATTATTTTTTACTATAAAAATTTGCATCTCCGAAAGTTATACGCGATGAAATCCGCTGACACAGTTTTCTTTCTCAAATGGCATCAATTTAAGCAAATTTTCATCGAATGGGGAAGTTACAGCGCGGTAACGTCGAACAATTTCCATGTCTGCATTACCATTATTTCGCATTAGAACTTAAAGTTGGCATCGACGATCGCGTCGAAGTTGACTTTGACGGTTCACCGAGAGTCTGACGTTGACATCATCGCGCGGATCGCTCTTTCGCCGCTTGAAATGCGTTCGAGCTGCTCGTTCTTTTTGCTATCTTTTTCTTTCTTTTTTTTCTTTTCTTTTTTCCTAAGCGGATCTTCTTATGCTGGTCGATCTGTCGCATTCGGACCGGGAGACGTAAAGTCGCGTACGGTTTTTCCAGTCGGTTTACGCGACAAAAGAATCTCTCTTGTCTTCTTCCCTCGGCGGGGAGAAGTCCCGGGAGAAAGGATAGTTTCTTCTTCGGCGGCGGGTTACGCCAAGCGAAACGGACGGTTCGACGTGGCACGTCGAACGCGGAGAAGACGTTACTCTATGTCAAGCTCGAAGCAGAAGAAAAGACAGCGCGCTCTTCTCGGGTTCGTCGCGCTACCCGTTGTTCCACTCCGACGAGAAATGGCGTACCGAGGTGTATACATATGTATTACGGATGGTCCGGATATAAAGAAAGACTCTCGGGGGCTTCTCTCGCGTTTGCAGACAGTCGGATTTAAACCGATCCCGAATCGATCTTCGTCCAATGTGGCGCGAAGTCACATCGGATATCTTTCGCATGATTAGCATACATTTATCTCGAGCTCGAGTAGCTGATCTTGTTTTAGATATGTTTGCCATTCGTCGTAGAATGTTTTAAGCGAGATCGCAGAGACATTGCGATCAAATCCTTCAATCCTTCTTCCTACGAATCAAATTGAGTTGGTATGCAGTTTTCTCCTCGCATATATAAAATTCTAGAGATATTCATTTATCGAGAGAGGTTTTCATTTTATTCAATACAATCATTTCATAATTTTTATTCATAAATCATTTCATTAAATTGTTATATAAATATTAAAATATTATAGATGTTACATATTTTGATCTGTATTATAGTACAATCTTTAAATAAAATAAGTTACAATAATCTTCTTTCTCCGAAATAAGATAGTGAGGTCAATATTTTGTAAAAATTGCTACATTCTTATGGCTACATAAATAACG
The DNA here is from genome assembly GCF_003651465.1 of Formica exsecta. Lineage (NCBI taxonomy): Eukaryota > Metazoa > Arthropoda > Insecta > Hymenoptera > Formicidae > Formica > Formica exsecta. Next base: position 281,313 of record NW_021853750.1, read on the forward strand.
AATCTAAATCGCACGCATTAAAATTAAGCATTGTAATATCCCGTAATATTATTGATATTTTTCTTGGAAATAATTACTAGGTCATGTCGCGCAGTAATGCAATTTGCAAGAGAGACGCGAATACGCGGAATAACATAAATCACGGCATCTCTCGTTGTGAGAGATTACGGCTAACAAGGGAACAATATGTCGCGTGTTAGGCGCGCGGAAATGTGGCTCGGCGCGTAATACGAGATGCCGGAGCACTCGATTCGATGCGTCGCTCTCTGAAGAAGTGGTTATATGTGAATTCTACTAGCGCTCTGCAAATGCAGTTGAGTTGACGCGGGCGTTCGCATGTTGCACTTCGCGATCGATGCAATGCGACGACGCGCCGCACAGGAAGACATCCTTTAAAGGACATACTCGGCGAGTTATTCGCCTGTACGTAACTCGCTCGCCTTCCTCGCGCATCCAACTCAATGTTATGGAAATGCCTGCGAACTTTCGTCAGAGGGAATTTCCGTATGTGCCGCCGTTGGAAGGGAATCTCTCTCCGAAGCACGCGCGTGCGAGAGGAGGAATTGTGTTGCTCGTATTCTTTTTCTATCGTACTATAGATGGACCACGCGTGTTGCAAACGCGTATTTAACCGCATGACGCGCGTTTCGTCCCGTGGGACGCTCGTATTCTTTTTCTATCGTACTATATAGATGGACCACGCGTGTTGCAAACGCGTATTTAACCGCATGACGCGCGTTTCGTCCCGTGGGAAACACGATCGTATCATATTGGATCGCAGAGAGGATTACATTGTTGCCGTATTAAGTCTTATGCAGCATGCTAACGAGATCGAGGCTGCGATACATAATCTAGGCTTCGTGTTATGGAAATGTATACGTAATATAATTCAGGTTGACGATTAAATTTTGTGTTTTTCTTATGTCTTAGCTCGATGAGGGTAAAGTAAGATAAAACTCTTACACATTCTTAGCTCGATGAGGGTAAAGTAAAATAAAACTCTCTGTAACTGCCACTAAATCTATACATGCGATAAGAAGTATCTCTTATGTCTTAGCTCGATGAGGGTATAAAGTAAGATAAAACTCTTACACATTCTTAGCTCGATGAAGGTAAAGTAAAATAAAACTCTCTGTAACTGCCACTAAATCTATACATGCGATAAGAAGTATACTTTTGTAATATCACTCAACTATTCGAGTTTGCGAACAATGGATTTTGTTCTTTGCTACAAGTTTATTATGAACATGATTTACAATTTTTAATCGTGGTAAAAGGAGATCGCATTTATCCTGTTTATAATCGCGACAAATATCACAAGAAATTTAATATAGCAAATATTTGACAGTAACAAATTATATTATTACGATAACAAGCATTATTACATGATGCAGTTTTTTTTTTTTTTTTTTTTTTTTAATTGTATTATAACAGAAGATATAAATCTCATAAGAATTATAACAATGCTAGCTAGAACTAACTAGCGATTAAATGTACTTGATACACCAAAATTTGCATCATGAAAAACGTGACAACAATTTTATTTAGTTTACTCAGATACAATTGCATTTGAAAACGCAAATATTAGCTAGATCTGCTTCTTCGCAATTTTTTTCGCGTTCAATGACTAAAATAAAATTTCTTCCATCAGTGTAACTTAACAATGATTAAAATAAAGGACGCTTTTTACATTTATCACGCGAAGAATTTCTCGCGCGAAGGAACAAAGGATCAAACGAGATTGCTAGATGAGTCGATTTCAAAGACACACGTCGAGATCTGATCGAGCATCGTTCGCGTCGTCGACAAACTCGAACTAGCTTCTCGCATAGCCTGCCGCCATCTCCTCACCTCTTGTTTCTCCTTCACGGTAACGATGCGCTTCGCCATCGCCGCTGCTAGCAATTCCGAGCTATGAAATACGAGTGTCCGCGCGTAAGCTATTGCCTGCCGTGCCAGCTCGTCTCTCTTATTGCCGCGCTCGCTCGTCGGCTTGCGTTCTCTCGTGTTCTTCGCTGCAACTTCGCGCCCGCACTTTCTCGGATGCTGCTACCGCCTTAAGGCGCGTTTACACTCCGCTCTTGCGATGATCCCGTGAAATTGTCTAAAATAAGAGAGAAGGAAACGCGATATTAGAGTTTCTGCTCGTGTCACGAAGATAAATGGTATCACTAACGTTTAATGCATATATATTCTTCATTTATAACTGTCAAGATTCGTTTATACGTTCGTATAAATATATATATATATATATGTTGGACTATAATTGAATATTTCGCACTCAAAAAAGATTGCATTAAAATAATTAAAAATTTACATCTTTCTTGTAACATCAAGTATTAAAAATGTATTATAGAATATATTGCGCTTATAAATATCAAAATTGAAAAATATCGTATTTGTTTGATAATATTTGTTATTTTGAGTGTCCACTCTTTTATGTTTCTCATCTCTCTTCTTTGGATTCACTTTGAACTTTTGAAAAGAATCACGGCATATCTGTGGAATTATTTTTGTTGATAATCCCACCGAACAGAATCCTTTATCTACTGTATTCGCTTTGATCGATTTAACCGAGATGATGATTCTCTGCGAATAGTGTAAATTCGTCTTTATGTGGTATTACGCTTCTCTCCCCTTGTAAATTTCACTCACACGAGCGACGGTGTCACCGACGCGCGATTACGCTCGCGTATATCATCGTGAGTTCCACATCTCCGTAAAGTACTAACTGCACAGCTATGATGCAGCCCCGTTCTGTTTATGGTTGTGAGACGGTTGTGATAAATTTACTGTCAAGCCAAATCGATGCAGTTTAGTTAAATTGAATTGAGTTAAGACTATTTTCTAATTGATTCGATATTTCGCAGAATGACAGGCTCAACAGAACTAATTGGGAATGATACACGGGTTGTTCTGAATTGGCTCTTTCTCTCTCCCTCTATTTCGCTCTCTGGCAATATATTATTTGGTAAATTTGAAAAATTCAATCTTTCTTTATGAAAAATTTATTGGACATTCCTTCTGCGAAACATTTTTATTTTACAATAAAATATCCAGATAATTAAATAAGCTTATCGAATACAAATTAATTGAAAATAAATATTAATAATTAAAAACGTGCAAGTTAAAAGGTATTAAATTTAAATTTAAATGAGATAAAGAATGAGATTTTTTATTGCTTATATGCACTCTTTTTTTATTAAGGAAAATTTATAATATAGTCACACATCTATAATTGGAATGCAACTATTAAGTCAGCATTGAAAGAAATGGCATTCTTTTTAGTTCGAATTTTAGTCAACGGAAAGTATGTGAAATCCTTGAATGTATAATTATTCGTAAATTACCGATAAAATAATCGGCCTTCGCTGAAATCTAGGTCGTGCAAATTGCTTCATTCTCTTCTTAAGATGTTTTATGTACAGCAGTGATATATATATATCACCAGTGTGTCATGGTTGAAAAAAATGATGCAATAAAGAGCTGACCGAGATTTTTACGAGGCGTAAGCGTGATGATAGATTTCCCGTGTTATCTAAAGGACCGGTAAGAAATCGCTTGGAGCGCAGTGATGCTTCTTTTATGACGCATACGCGTATTTTTATCGCGGTATGCTACCGAAACTGCATCAATTTCGCACGACTTTGTTTATCTCGCGATGCGGCTCGCATTCATTATTAACGGAGTGAGCTTTTTATAACGGTGTAATGTACGTGCCGTTGCATCCAAGCGTCGTGCAACAGTAACAGTTTTCTCGGGCGAAGAAAAGTGTAGTCAATTTGTAGTCATTTTCCTAGCGAAGTATCTTTTTTTTTTTTCCTACCGACATGAGATTTTGTTTAGCATGTTGCGTGCCCGAGAGCAGTGCGTCCAATTCAAAGGAAGTTATGATAGCCGTTTTTCGATTTGATTGTGGCATTAATTATGATAAATTACCTATTTAAACTATGTGTTGTAAGAAAAAAATTTTTTTTAGTAAATCTTTTAAAATCTTATTTATAGTGTTGTATATATGCTACATTCTATTTATATATATTATTTCTGATTAATACTATCTTTTATTTATTGTTTTTAATCAAAGTTGTCCTCAAAACTCAGTTACGAAATAAGATCGCAATCCATCATGTAATATTTATAAAGCTTACGTAATCGAATAAAACGATAAAATATTTCGTCGCGCGAGAAGGTAATCGATTAAATTGCAATGTATGTGAAATCTCGGATTTCTCGCCGTAAAAGTCGATCGTTTGATTTGCCGCGATTGCCGGAACGGTGCAAAGAATTGTCGTAAATCTCCGTGCCGTCCGGAATTCCGACGCGGAAGGCGCGGAAGCGAATCGTACATTACGTGGACGTCTGGCCGGCCAGGGTAACCGGTTAGGGTGGACGCGCGCGCGTGTATACGCTTTAAGCTCCTTCCGGCTGCAGCTTCCGGCACAATAGAACGCGACCGATTCGCCCATTTCTAGGGCTGGTGCAGCCGGCGGTGTCGGCCGTGTACGACGCATTCACGGCGATTCTGCGTGTAGGATACAAAAGCCAGGTCGGCGACGATGCTCTGGCGCGCTGAAAGGGACGATTGATCGCGTTCCGCGTCACGTTTGTTCAGGATGCGCGGAATACTCCAACTGTGTGTATCGTGGCTCCTCATCGCGTTAATTAGCTGCGCCAGTAATAACGCTATTCATACTCGTTGCAAGCGATATCTACCGCGGGATAAAACGGTCGTAGGCAGTGGGTCAAAGAATAGCAGCGAGACACGGGTGACCGCGACAAAGGACAGCAGGCGGCAGTGCTTATCGCACGAGCGCCGCTTCTGTTTGTGTGGGCTCTGGTCTTTATCTCTAATATATGTATGTATGTATCGCGCATTGGAGAAAGCTTGTGAGACGAGTTCTCTCTCTCTCTCTCTCTCTCTGACTGTCTTTATGTGTGACGTAGCGTGTAATGCGAAATAGCAATGAAAACGTGCCAGGGCTATCTGAAGCTCTTCCTATTTACGCGATTCTCCTCTATCTTGCGATCGCGAAGAAACTTTTCCTTAGTCTTCCTTCTCCCCCTCCTCCCCCGTGGCTTCTCCCGGCCGCTCTCGTTTCTTCTTTATTTATCGCGCTCCTGGGTTCCCGTTCCGCCCACAGGCTTTCCTTTGCGAAAACCCTCAGCAACGGCGACGGAGAACAAAGCGTATCACGCGATACCGTGGAAAATAAAGATCGGGTTCGCCGCATGCGAAACGCGATAGGACGGGATGCCGTAATTTTATGCGGCCACCTGAGAGAAACATCGCGGTACACTTTGTGGCTCGGATGCCGATGATAATCGCTTTACCCAGGTGTTGCTCGAACGTAAGTGAAGTAATCGAGGATCGCGTTTTTTAAGATTAATTTGCGCGTTCTAAAAATATAATCGTGTATGCATTAATAAAGATAATAAAAAAAATAAGTTATGAGTAAAATAACTTTTCTCCGTTTTATATATACGGATTTATTAAGTATTTTAATGTTTTCTTGAGATGATCGAGAATACGGCTATTGGAGGAGCGATGTTGTTTTAGGGAAACCATCCTTTCGCCGCGAGATATTAGTTTTGCGCGATTTTAATAGAACTGCTCGGCGCAAATGTCTGTATCATTTTCTAAATACCATATATTTTCAAGACTTTAATTCATTGTTTCATTATACATATATAATATTCAAGTTTTATATGGTTTTCCTTATTTTTGCAATAATTTCGGTTTTTTTCTTAGTGGAATTATATTTCATATTTAAAAATAATTGAGGGAGAGAGAGAGAGAGAAATATAATTAATCTCTCTCATCTATCTAGACTTATATGAATATTTTATTATACGTGTATAACGTATGGTTATCTCGCGATAATTAAAAAGTTCTTGTGTGTAGAAAATAAAAATGTCGAAGAATTTTGGATTGAAATTTTTCAAGTAATATATAAGTTTTTTAGAATTCAAAAATGTATTTATTTATATTATTTACATAAATGAAAAAGAGAGAATAAAAATTTAGGATCCGATACGGTGAGAATGCGGGATAAAAATGAATAATTAAGAGATAAAATTATAAATTTCATAGACGTTTCACATATGCAACAATTTTCAAACAAATTTCAATTTATGTACTCGCGAATAAATTGGCAGACAAGCACGATGACGACTATAAATGCTTATAGTTTTAAAATTATGTTAATATTTATGATTTTTGATTTCGATTTCTACGTTTTCTTTTTAAATCATTGAAAAGTTTGCCACGTTTCATTGTCTGTACGTTATTCTTTGTCTCCTCCGAATTTCGTATGCAAATGAGAAACATGCAAGTCCGATATACGTGACACGAATATATCCGAATATATTCGAAAAATAATGGAAGTAAAGAGATTTTTTTTGACTCGCACTACTTTGTATTATTACGTACATTGTAACTCTCAATAAAAATTCACGTTGTGAATTCGGAGCTTTTTTTAAATCGTGATTTCCGAATTTAATCGTTTGCAGTTAAAAAATTTTTAAGCGTAAATATGTATGCTAAATATAGCGTTTTTGTATCAATATTATTGACACAACTTACGGCATATGAGCAATTTTATTTTCGTTATTAGTAATATTTTATTAAACAAAATATGGCTTATAATTAATAACTCTTTTGACTGTATTTGAAAAAACATGCATGTACAGATTGTATAAATTTTTCTCCATTTATATATGAGTCTTTGTATTAAATAATCGGTTTGATTATTATGAATATACACACAAATATATATGTATATACCGAGCTTATACGAGACATGAAAAATATTTCACATTTTGAATTAAAATGTCAAATTTCTCTCGCCGGATCAAATATGCAGGTTATCATTTGCTTTAATTGAATGCTTTCATACCTAACTCGAATACCCGTAGTTTGCATAATATGTACACAATTATGAAATATATCTTGATGTCTAACAACGCAGGAATAAACGCATAAAAGCGATTAAATACGAATAAAAGTATTTTTCAATAATATTGAAAATAATTGAATTAATAATACTTTTGCTGGATATTTAATACAAATATAGACATTGGATCACAACATCGAATGACTATTATATATTATTGTATAACTGTTTTTTTCATAATATGAAAGTATAGAAAGAGAAAAAAGCCGTGTAATATCACGATGATATCGTAACGATATCGTGTCAAAAATCATTCCCGCGGAATGGGATTTCTTCGAACGATTCTCGATTTTGGCAAAGCACGAAGCACCATAATCGAGATCGGATAAAACGTGTTTCCGACAAATGTGGATATCCTGCACGCGCGCGCGCGCGCGGCGACGATCCATCCCTAGGCGGCAATACACCGCGAACGGTGGGACTGCTTCGCGTTTCTACATTTAAAATGAGCGAGTCAAGTTTTGCATAATCGTTCGCCGATCTCCAGGCGCGCATATGCGGTTAATACATTTTTCCATCGCGCGCGCGCGTTTTTCCCGCGGGTGCTCCTATCTTTGTTGCGATATGACACGCGAGAATACGAAACGCTCGAGTATGAAAGCAAAGTAAAATTGCCAATTTTGAAAGAGAGAAACGTTAGTAAATTTTACCGCAAAATTTATAGGAAAATCGGTAAATAGAAAATGCGCGATAATATAGCAGGAAAAATAAGATTATTATTGGAAAAAGATGCGTAATTGAAGATTTTCAAATACAATCAACAAATTTATGAACAAAAATTATTTATTAATAAAATTATTGGCCTCGTAATCACCAAATAAAGGCGTAGTAAGATCATTAAATTTTAGACGCGTCTAAAAATATTAAACGTATTGCCTCTCATCGCTAAAACAGTTTTAAAGTATCTGCTGATAAAATTAATGATGTTGCGAAACGTATTAAATTTTCAAAATATAACTCGAAAAGAGTTGACATCATTTCGACGTTGTTTGTAAATTGACTATATAAACAACCGTGTAGGAAATATTTAATTTTTAACACACGTATGTCCAACAGTGACGAAAAAATGCGGAATCAAAATAATGTTATACCAGAAAGAAATTTTTATGTACTTGGCGTTGCGATGCTACCGCGTCACTTGATCAAAAACGGGTGCAGCAGTGCTCTTATAATTAATAAAATAATAACGCTTCTGACAATTGATCCAAGCGACGAGAATAAAATGGGGAAAAAGAGAACGGGCGTGCTTGTGATTTTATTTCTACATTGCAGCGGCATCTAATAACAGACGAATAGCGCTTCGTTTAATTTAAAGCGGAGATCAAAGCAGATTTTTATAAATGCATATAAATGTTCGAATAAAGTTTCGCTGCGTTGAGGAAATGTAGTTTCTGCCAATCCGGTAGTCGAGAGATTGACAAGCGGTTTCGAAATGATTCGGCTGTTCTAATAAGCGCTTTTTTATCTATTATTCGCGTTTTACTCGATATATGATTTTCTCTCACTGAAATACTGAAAATTTATTTAATAATTTATATAATTCGCTTAATCTTTTTAAATGATCGTATAATAATTTTAATCATAAAATAAAAATAAAATAAAATTTCTCACATGAAAATATATTTGAAATTCAAAGTCAAAATTATATTGTGGCATACGCGCTTATTATTTTTTTGAATAATATTGCCGCGGAAAAGAAGATCGAAAAAATGAAATGGACTTTCCGCGGTCAGCAGATCTACGCATAATTCAGTTATTTCTACTTATACTCTATGACTTATATGTTTTTTCATATTTTAGTAATCTATCAGATTACATTACCCGCATAAAAGAAGATAAGATACTACGATAAATATTTTCGGGATCGCTAAACATTGCTGTCAAACTAGACGATATAGGACCGGCTGAAACGAAATGTAATGTTGACTCATTGTCTGTGATTCGATATAGGACCGCAAAAGGTTAACATCTATAATTTTGCAATTTTAAAACTTCCAAACTTTTAACCGTTTACATGTTATGCAAACATATTCAAAGAACTGACATTAAATTCGAACTTTATTGAATTGCAATAAATTGTAAAAATTATTGCGCCCACATTAACGCAATTTATTATATATCCAATCGCTGGTATGTATTATATTCCAGGAAGAGCTATTTTCAAGTAATTATTTATGTTTATCGAAGCGTAAAATGAAAGCAAAGCAATATATTACTTAATATAAGCACAGATAACGCATAATAAACACGCTTTTGCCAATATCTGTTTAAAAGTCACAAATGATTGTTTATACGTTATTTGTTTTTTGTTTCTAATTATTCTGTTTTATAGTCATATTCGATTAAATACCGCATGAGAAATTTCAAGCTCTCAAGCCTGTTTATTATGTATTTATCATGTGATAATCTCGGTTTCTCAATGATTAATCAATCAAAATGAGAAAAAGCCAACATGCACGAACAGTGCATTGCTGTTCCTTCGACTTTTTAACGCCTTAACGCGTATAGAAACTCTGTCTCCAAGGACGTTTTCGTTTTATTCTCCTCTGCCTTCCTTTTCCTGTCTACTATCATTCCGACCGATCAGCCTTAGTTCCGCTCTGAAAACCTCGGATCGTGCGTTTTTGTCAATATTCACAAGATGCAATAATTATACGTGATTTTCCGTTTGCGCTCTTTATCATGATCGATGTGACATTACTAGCGACAGGCAAATCATTCTATACATCATGAAGAAAATCGCCTTGCAAACGATCTTTTTCCTGACGTTACCACGAGGCTCAAATATAAAGCATAACATGTATGTGTCATATTTTCTAAGTAAATTGAATTTTCTAAAGAAGAGAGAAAGAGAAAATTGAAGGTTGACTTTGAAGGGAAAGCTTGGAGAAAAGACATAAGAATTCAAAGGACACCAATTTTATCGGTTGATGTTCTGCTTTGACGAAAGTGAAGTCTTTTAGGATTTGTACCTTTGAGGAATATTCTATGATTTCATTCGGAAAATATCTATGTTTGGGAGGAACTACCATTCAAGCTAGAATTTTTAGCCGATAGTTTAACTAATGTATAAGAGATCATTGAAGAAAGAAAAATTCCAGATTTAAACAGTTTAATCTATTATATTTTTGTTGGTAAAGATTCCATGTGTCGAAGCGCGAAAAATGGTAAAAGAGATTGTTGATTTTATTTATAAAAGCATCTATAAAGTTCGCACGTAAAGTGAATATATATTATATTTTTGCTGCATGAGATGTTTTGAAGACATCTTTTTCGAGATTTTTATTCTCTTTCTTCTCCATTTTTTATGCATTTTTATATCTCGAATATCATCGAATAATAACATTGCACATGATAAAATAATAAAATATCGGCGCATTAAAATAATAATTATTATAAAATTAATTTTTTTTCGGAAAATTATGCATGTTATTCGCGGATAATTTATGAACATATCAGAGAACTTGGAAACAAGCACCCTTTTTACTTTGACGAAACGCGTGATATATATCTGACATCTCGTGCAGATTCAAATTATATCCGCACGTATTAACAAGGTCACACGAGAATACCGAATCAAGTAAGTTGCATGCATTTAGCTGTCAAGAATAATTGTGTCTTGATTTATGTGCTGTGTAACGTGTAAAGACACACAGTTTCTTGATTAATTGAACGTTTATCTAACTGAAAAATATAATTTCATATTTTTCAAATATTTGACCGTAAATAAAAATTTGTTTCGAATAACTTCTTAAAGTATCTATAATATATAATTACATATTAATATTCAAAAACAAAATTGTGTATATCATAAAATAATATAATTAATAATTTTTTATTAAAAACGTAATATAATGCATAACTAGAAATTGAACGTGTTTTTAACAAAAATTATATTATATCTTAAGATTAACATAACTTACAATGCAACATATATTTCTGTTATTTCTGTGTACAGTATAAAATTATATCAAGAATTGATTCTATATTTAATATTTTATAAATTTCGTATATATGTTTTTTCTGTGTATTTATTTCTAATAATCATACAAAATGTCGAATAGGATTTTACGTATTTTAAGCTTATTTCTTAAAATCATTCATTGGGTTACTACATTTGTCTTAGGCGCGTTTCTCGCGGTTCGCTTATTTTCCGAAGAAGTCCTTGCCGCCGTGCGTCGAATCAAAGGAAAGGGGGAACCAGATTGAATGCCGTCTCGTTCTCGATCGCGCGCATCAAAGGGCCCCGGGATTCCTTCGTATGAAAACCGTACAAGTTTATTTTCCAGCAGCATCGAGAAGTTCGCTCTCTGGCGTAAAAAACCCCGACTCGTCGTAGCGATGGTAATGTACAATAAAACAAGAAGAAAGAAATAGAGTAAAATGGAAAAAAGATCTGTCCCACCTTCGGTATATTTTCACTCGCTCGCGCAAACATTAGCGACTTTCACGTAAATCGCTTCCCCGGGAACGATATACCCGTTAAATCGAAACTTACCGACCTATCGAGGTATACGTCGAACGTGGAACGAAAACCCGGGCAACTAGGTCGGAATCCAGAAAGAAGGAGAGACGCGACGCACAAAAGGGTGTTCGAAAAACTTCTCTTGTACTACTCCTTTCTACTCTACGGAGCCGTTACTTTATTTCCTCGGTAGGAAGCACTATCTCGATCGAGCGGCGTTCTCGGGACGGAGAAAGAATGCTGTGCGCGGTAGTGGTTGCTGCACCTAAATCTCGTTTCCCTTAATATGACGGACGTGGCTGCCGGGCCGGGCACGCGCCAATTTTTATCGCAGCGTCTATAATAAATTCGGTTTGACGCGCGTGTGGCGCCCATCTCTACCGAAAGTCTCGTCATAAAAGAGCGGTACAGCACGTATAGTATGATGAATGTTTCGTTAAACTTTTTACTTATATATTTTTTGGAAAACTGATACTTCTAATTAAAAAATTGTATAAGATAATGGAGAAAATACATGTGTAATATCCAACTTATCAAATATATCTATGTAATAATATATATAAATATATAAAAATATAATTTGTTTACGTTGTAATGCTAAAAGTGATAACGGTAGAGATAAAATTCTCGAAGTTGTTCAAGCAAAAGTGCTGAGAATTCTCACGAAGTTAAACGAGAATTAATAAGCATGACGATCTTAATAAAAAATTATGGAGTCAATATTATTATATTCTAGTCAGTCTTCTTTCGTGAATTATTAATTTCTGTGTTATAGTACTTTGTTCGGTTTCACGGTGATGAAAGTCTTTATGATGGTACTCTTGCTAGCATTAGCACGCGAGAATAGAAAATTTAATGATGGTTCTAACAAAGTGGTTGTTATAATCGAGATTGAATTTTACATGAGAATAAACCTAGTATTAATCGTTAGCTTTTGCAGAGTAATATATTTCGATATAAAAATATCCGCGCATACTACAATTTTCAAGAAGAATATTTTGAAACAAATATTGAAACCAAGTATATATCATTTGTATTCTTTCATTAAATCACATGTATTGTTTATAAAATAAAACAATACAATATGTTGAACCTTAGCGGAAAAATAATTTTTAAGAAAGAGAGAGAAAACAATTAGAATCAGAAGATATTTAAAAAATAATACTATTTCTGTATTATGATATATGTATATTATATTTTTGAGATAAAATGAAAGCTGCATGAATCGTTCATGAGAAAAATCGTATTAAGATACTTATGCAAAATAGGTTCGCTATTCTTTTAATACGCAATAAATGAGATGTCGTACAATTTTCAGACGGATTTGTCGGCATTAATGTCGCGCGTTTTCTAGCTTCAGTGTCGTTTCAATTATTACAAAAGGTAAGATGACTGAGATAGCTCGCGTGAAAGGAGCGTTTCATTTTACGTTCGGTTTTAATGGGTTAACCGGAGCGAGAGAGTCATAATCACATCGCGGATTGCACGCGACCTGGCGCGCGGTGGAGTATTATAAAGTCGTATACGAACGACTGAAGGAGACGAGGCGTGACTATCAGCGGAGTATCCTCGGGAAAACCAGCACACTGCGATGTTTCGCCGAGATAGAGATGTTGCCGGACTTTTGTCGCGAGCATTTAGCGCGATATTATAAGCGAGCACTTGTTCTCGCGAAATAATCTATTGAAAATGTTTTCTAGCCAAACGATCGTAAATGTAGGATATCTTGACATCTTGCATGTACTTAATTAGGTAATTTAAAGAAGCTTTAGTATTGTGTATATACGGGAAACATTCGAATATCTTACATTCAATAAAACAGTCCATCGATGATTTTTTAAATAAAATATCAATTTAATTACTTTTATCGTATAATATGTATGGATAAAATTTTTTTTATATGGTAAACCAATCGCATAAACAATCGCATCATTGTCGATCTTGTTTCACATCTCCGCGTGGATACGTGATGTCTTAAATGTATATATGTCCCTCGATCGAAGATCCTATTGCCGCATCTCTAAAGGTATTGAAACCGAAAATATTCATCGGGGAATCGCGATCGTGCCTCTTGAAATTCAGCTGCCAAGCATATCTCGCGCATCTGCCGCAGAAAAAAAGCAACGTTTGCCAGAAAATGAGGAACGAGCGGGCGTAGAATCCTTCAGATCGCGCGATTTTGGAGCGCGGTGAATATGGCCAGAACACTTCTGATGCATCGAGTCGATTTCGCTTAAACCGTCCCTACTCCCCTCGATGTCAGAGCTACGTTTATCGCGCGACCCGCTTTCTATTTTTCGAAAATGAGGGGACGATCCTTTAAATAATAAAATTGAGTCGTGGAATCGCGAGAGGAACGGATCACGGTTGCGCTGATCCTGAATTTTGCATATTTGCGATATCATTTTACGTAATTCTGCTTTTCAGAGCCGATTTAATGCCGTCACGAAATAAAATTAATAAAATATTATTTTGCTGATGTCAACATCAGAAATTTTGAAATATTTTGATATACGTAATGTAATAAGAAAAATTAATTACATAATTATATTTGTGTTAATAATATGTCAACTTTGCGTGTGACTTGGAGGTACAAATTTAATTTATTAAAATTTCTCATGTTTTTGTTACATTTGGCGCGTCTATTATGTAATTTTATACATTTGTGGCTAATTAGCAGGATATCTCAGAATTTTGCTATGAATGACATATTCTTTGGCGAATTGTCGTCATCATTTAGAGAAATTTGTGAGACATAATTTATTGAAATTATTTAGTACTTAATCTCAAATCTTTTAGTCCATCAAAACCCGAATAAAAATTTTCGAAAGATAAATTTTATTTAAATTTAAGAGAGAGAGAGAGAATAAACTTTTATTTAAATATCTACAATAAATTTATAACAAACTGTTTATTTTGTTTATGACGCCAGAAATAATAGTATCCAAGTTACAAATTGATTTTATAAGTTAGCCATAAATCTATTATTTATCATCTCTCTAATATGCTTCTCCGGATATATGTATATTCGCCTTTCTATTCAATGGGATATCCGTCAGCGATGCTTTTAATATCTATCGACGAGAACTTGCGTAATACGGTCAACAACACTTTATATATAATAGTTCCAATACGCTTATGAAACAATAATATTACCTTATTAATGCACATGATACGAACTCGTAAATAAGTTATTAAGGTATTTCACAATCACAGCTCGTACCATATTGAATTCTCGACGAATTAGACCATCGTTAATATCGAACAGATTGAAGTAAATTGCAAATTGATTCGTGCAGAGAGAGTCATCATCTGACAAGGAATCAAGCGAAATTTCGTCAAAAGGGGTCGATCGGCGTTTAACGCACGCCCCGTCTATTCAAATAGAAGTCTATCTGTCAAAGTGGAACTCATAATAGCGATTGTGAAAATTGCTCCAATGATGGAGCTAGTCGCTTTGATACTAACGTTTTTAGATTTTTCTCTTGAGAAACATCAAGCACATATCGTTTTCTGACAAATAAAACTATATTCACAAGCGCCTTACAAAGTTGTCAACTAATTAAGATATCGGTGCATCTCTTAAATTCACTTCCCAAGATCAAAGCGATACCTGGTATCTGCAATAGCTTTCAAAAGCAGTGGAGCAGCTCACCTGCGATACTTATCAAAGAAGAAAATCGCCGACTTACATAATAACAACTGCGCGGCACTTTGACTAATTATTCCGCGACGCGCACCTTATTAAGGTATACATCGCGTAAGTTTGCAAATTAGGCTTACGTAAGATCGTAGTTTCTGTGATAGCTTAGAAGGAGGGAAGATGGAATGGATAACGATACGGCGGCGCTCGACGAAAATCCTCGTCAATCTGATATACAGATCCTCCGATTGAAACCGGCAATCAGATCCTCGTCGATCCGATATACAGATCCTCCGATTGAAACCGACGATCAGAATCGCGATCCGTTGTATAAAGCCGCTATATCACTGCATCGACGATCGAAGATCGATCAGACTCGACGAGGATGAAAGCGTGTCGTCTCTTAAAGAGCTGCTCTCCGGTTACGAACGAACCGATTGATTACGTAACCCGTAAGCTCCGCCCGAGGCTTTATGATCTCTTCTTCCTGCGAGTCCCAAACGCGCCCATTACACGGAGTTTGATGGAACGGCGGAATTAGAGAGCCCATTGTCTTATGTAGTCCGTGTAGATACCGACAGATCGCTTAAATACGCCGGCACGAATGCGCTTTGTGAAGGAGAGAGGAAGAATGCTTTGTGATCGAGAATCGGGGATTGAGAAAAGACGAACCCTCGGGTAAGACTTGCCTTCGTCTTTGGAACGACGAGAAATAATTCATAGGAGGCGCTTTCACATCTGATCATCGCAGTTTCGATATTTAAATGTGCATGGTATTTAATTTTAATATTAAATATTTTCTTATAAAAATATTAAAGTAAATTTCCATTAAAGTAGCATATAATAAAGATTATTTGAGAAGGATAAAATTTTTCTTCACCCATTTATATTTTCGATACTCCGCGACTAAATAGCTGCCATTTTTATTATATTCTCTCTTTAGTGCTTGATAATTTAATAAAAATCACAAAAGCATAGATAATAAAAGCAAGACAATGAAAATTAAATAATGAAAAGATAATGAAAATAACATTACAACAAAGGAGATGATTAATTAGTCGGTAAATAAATTGACTGTTTCAATTTCTTCAATGTTAAAGAACGGTTTAATTCCTTTTAGAGGAGAGATCCTATCGAAGAAGGATCATTTGATTTCCGGTACGACGGTCCCGCATTAATTAGTTGGAAACTCTCGTCCTGATAGGGCTCGCTTTTCGATATACCGACGCGGCCACGTACCCTAACTGGGAGCCAACGTGTTAAGACGAGAGGAGCGAAACTTTCGTAATTTGCTCATTTGACCTATGGAGATAGACCGGCCTCAAATATGACGGATATCCCAATTAAGTAGCTTCTCGTCACTTGCCGACACAGGAGAATCATGGAGAATCGAACGTCGCGCGGCGAATTCTCAATCCGCCCTGAAAAACTTTGCTCTAGCGCTGATAACAAAGATCTCCCACTGAAAAGCTCTTCTCGCGTAGCTTTTGTTATTTTTACTTTTCCTCATTACTGTCGCGAACTAGTTATGATAAAAAGAAATCACAATTTAATCGAAAATGAGAGGAAACTAATTTTTTATTTTTCATATCTCTCTCTGACTAATTTAGTATTACTGCTGTTAACTATAAAATTTATAGTATAACATTTTTTATATAAATAATTGAGTAATCATTGAGAGAAAATATATTTAATTCTTTTAAATATATAAAAGATTAATAAAACCAAATTATAGCTTAAAATAATTGTAAAAATTTATAATGAAGTATTGTTTAAATATATTAATGCATTATTTTTCTCCCGAACGTGCTTTAAATTTATTAATCGAAATCATTTGGCAAAATAAAAATAAAAATATTAGAACGCAAATGCTTATATCTTCAACTTAGCTTCTTATATTTACTTTCACAAATAAACATTATAACTGCAAGAATTTCCATAAATTTTACGAATTATCCGTCGACTTGATCCAAAGATCCCAGATTAGAATTTTAATTTAAGCTTTCAGCCGGTGAAGCTCGCACGGACTAAATCTTCGGTCAACAAACCTAAGCTTACCGCAGGTTCACTCGTTAATGTGAATAACTCAATATTGTCATCGAACCGCAGATGCATATACGTCCATCGAGGAACACATTGTCTGTGAACGATTTTATAGCGCGCGAATGATAAGCCTTAATCGCCTTTTCCGTAAATCCGTTGGCGTTACACGGTAACAGAATTAGCGAATAGTTTCACGCTTCGCTAGAAATTTTCGTAGCCATGCACGAACGTTCGACCGGAAAGATAGATAGATAGAGAGAAAGAGAGAGAGAGAAACAGAAAGGGACAATATTGTCGTAGCGATGACACTGACCCGGAACATCGGAACAGTTTGGCCGGGATATTCTTGGCGTTATACGACGCCACGTTGGCGACATCCAATTAACGTTCGTTAAGCGGCACACGACGAGCCCCGACTACGTCCTTCGGCGGGAGAGTAATTAACGGTATTAGCTGAACCGGAGCGCACGCGATCGAGAGGGAGATCTCTCTTTCTCTCTCTCTCTCTCTCTCTCTCTCTCTCTCTCTGGTCGAACGTTCGTGCATGGCTACGAAAATTTCTAGCGAAGCGTGAAACTATTCGCTAATTCTGTTACCGTGTAACGCCAACGGATTTACGGAAAAGGCGATTAAGGCTTATCATTCGCGCGCTATAAAATCGTTCACAGACAATGTGTTCCTCGATGGACGTATATGCATCTGCGGTTCGATGACAATATTGAGTTATTCACATTAACGAGTGAACCTGCGGTAAGCTTAGGTTTGTTGACCGAAGATTTAGTCCGTGCGAGCTTCACCGGCTGAAAGCTTAAATTAAAATTCTAATCTGGGATCTTTGGATCAAGTCGACGGATAATTCGTAAAATTTATGGAAATTCTTGCAGTTATAATGTTTATTTGTGAAAGTAAATATAAGAAGCTAAGTTGAAGATATAAGCATTTGCGTTCTAATATTTTTATTTTTATTTTGCCAAATGATTTTGATTAATAAATTTAAAGCACGTTCGGGAGAAAAATAATGCATTAATATATTTAAACAATACTTCATTATAAATTTTTACAATTATTTTAAGCTATAATTTGGTTTTATTAATCTTTTATATATTTAAAAGAATTAAATATATTTTCTCTCAATGATTACTCAATTATTTATATAAAAAATGTTATACTATAAATTTTATAGTTAACAGCAGTAATACTAAATTAGTCAGAGAGAGATATGAAAAATAAAAAATTAGTTTCCTCTCATTTTCGATTAAATTGTGATTTCTTTTTATCATAACTAGTTCGCGACAGTAATGAGGAAAAGTAAAAATAACAAAAGCTACGCGAGAAGAGCTTTTCAGTGGGAGATCTTTGTTATCAGCGCTAGAGCAAAGTTTTTCAGGGCGGATTGAGAATTCGCCGCGCGACGTTCGATTCTCCATGATTCTCCTGTGTCGGCAAGTGACGAGAAGCTACTTAATTGGGATATCCGTCATATTTGAGGCCGGTCTATCTCCATAGGTCAAATGAGCAAATTACGAAAGTTTCGCTCCTCTCGTCTTAACACGTTGGCTCCCAGTTAGGGTACGTGGCCGCGTCGGTATATCGAAAAGCGAGCCCTATCAGGACGAGAGTTTCCAACTAATTAATGCGGGACCGTCGTACCGGAAATCAAATGATCCTTCTTCGATAGGATCTCTCCTCTAAAAGGAATTAAACCGTTCTTTAACATTGAAGAAATTGAAACAGTCAATTTATTTACCGACTAATTAATCATCTCCTTTGTTGTAATGTTATTTTCATTATCTTTTCATTATTTAATTTTCATTGTCTTGCTTTTATTATCTATGCTTTTGTGATTTTTATTAAATTATCAAGCACTAAAGAGAGAATATAATAAAAATGGCAGCTATTTAGTCGCGGAGTATCGAAAATATAAATGGGTGAAGAAAAATTTTATCCTTCTCAAATAATCTTTATTATATGCTACTTTAATGGAAATTTACTTTAATATTTTTATAAGAAAATATTTAATATTAAAATTAAATACCATGCACATTTAAATATCGAAACTGCGATGATCAGATGTGAAAGCGCCTCCTATGAATTATTTCTCGTCGTTCCAAAGACGAAGGCAAGTCTTACCCGAGGGTTCGTCTTTTCTCAATCCCCGATTCTCGATCACAAAGCATTCTTCCTCTCTCCTTCACAAAGCGCTCTCTCTCTCTCTCTCTCTCTCTCTCCCAACCATGTCATGTCTCGAAGTCGAATAATGGAATTCTCTCGCGTTGGAGGATGACTAAGGCCAAAGGGCTCACGATCGTCGCCATGCCATTCGGCGAACAGTGGCGGCGATCCACCGTCCACCTCCGTATTGTGCTGGACAATCGTGCTCGGTTTGCCGTGTACACAAGTACATCCGAATCGCAAATAGAATGCGCCCCGCGTCTCGACGGTCGGCGTCGCATTGACGCAAAGTCAACGCTCGCATCAAACAACCGCGGTCTCCAAGATTGATTGTTACTGTTACGTCGGGATAAATGATGAATTTCGAGCGCACACATCGTGGCGAATCGTTGACATCGGATTGAGATTAGCCATCGCAAGATAAACGTAAGATTCGGAATTATTATAGGTACAAAATATGTTGATTTTTGTATGTATGATTTTTTTTACACTATTTTAAATCACGAATATACGCCTGTAATCAGTAAAATAATACTGATAGTGGATGTCTGATAGAGTAAGATAAAACTTCAAATTGTTATAAGTAGAAAACATGATATATCATTCTTTTTGTAAAATAATTATAATATAATTTAAATGACAAGTTTAATAAGAAGTCTGAGACGAGAACTCTTGTAAAGTGAATAATAATTATTATAACAACAATTATTATTTAATATAATTACGATTTTATTAATGTACCAGAAAAAAATTAAAAGCAGAATGCTTATGTCTATAATTATAATGCGGAAATAACGTTTTTTAATGGTGAGAACATATCGTTTTTTTGCGATGAATTATTTATATTTAGTAACTGTCATCCGACCATCTGTCATATTAAAATTATACTACATATTTTTATTCTTTGTTACATAACGTGTTTAATTTAATCTCTAATCATTGGACAAATTTACGCTCGACGATTAAAATCCGATAAATCCGATTATCGATAAGGCGGCAGTAAAAGAATTTTTTTCCAGAAAGGTTGACGTTCGCGTTAATGAACCGCAATTCATAAATTAATCTCCGTCTCGTCGACGAAACGAAAATGTCGTCTTCGAAGATCGTTACGCGCCGATGGTATAACGCAAGGTATCCGTTAATGATGTTTAATACTTGCAACGTCTGCAGGTATTCGCGCGAGCGAACTTGCTGAAACTGCAGACACGCGTGCGTCCGTAAGCTGGGAATAACACGAGAGAGAGAGACCGGAGGAAGGGAGCAGAGTCTGCTACGGACCTGATGCTTAACGCTGAACATCTTTGGCAAGCGAGCGAGGGAACGTGGAAAATGTTATCAATTATCGGTGATGTAATAGTTTGCGCTTGCACACTTTATGCGAACGGGCGAAGTTTCTTCATTAAAATGCCTCGTTCAAGAAAAGCATTTGGTGCCGCGAAAAGCCACCGGTGCCGAGGGGCTTAATGAGAAATAAAGCTCAGCGTGTAACGCGTTTATTGCGATCGGACGCCGAAAGATACAATTTGCCATCTCGAGGGAAGATCCGGCAATTTAGAGATTTACAATGAGATCTTGAATATAACTTTAGTTAGGAGAGTTTAGTTGATTCGTGAAATCTGTGGAGGGTATAAAGAGAGCTTTTCGTAATCCCCGAAAAAAATAAAAACTGTCAGCTATAATCTATAAATGGTATTTTTTCAGTATATTTAAAAATTTTAAGTAAATTCAATTATTTCCATGCTATATGAAATTAGATGAATACAAATATTTGTTTCTTGTTTAGATTTATTTAATGTGATGTGTCGATATACATTTTCAAAAAATGCGTGATTAATTCTTGATCAGTATTTTTAAATTTAAACGAGTAATTGTTTTATCATATTTGATATGACAATGCTTGCCTATATAAAGTGTTACGTCTGTGTCGGCACAAATTATCACATTGGTGTTAAATATTCGGAATGAATTTAAATGTTACTTGCAACGTCTGCAGGTATTCGCGCGAGCGAACTTGCTGAAACTGCAGACACGCGTGCGTCCGCAAGCTGGGAATAACACGAGAGAGAGAGAGAGGCCGGAGGAAGGGAGCAGAGTCTGCTACGGACCTGATGCTTAACGCTGAACATCTTTGGCAAGCGAGCGAGGGAACGTGGAAAATGTTATCAATTATCGGTGATGTAATAGTTTGCGCTTGCACACTTTATGCGAACGGGCGAAGTTTCTTCATTAAAATGCCTCGTTCAAGAAAAGCATTTGGTGCCGCGAAAAGCCACCGGTGCCGAGGGGCTTAATGAGAAATAAAGCTCAGCGTGTAACGCGTTTATTGCGATCGGACGCCGAAAGATACAATTTGCCATCTCGAGGGAAGATCCGGCAATTTAGAGATTTACAATGAGATCTTGAATATAACTTTAGTTAGGAGAGTTTAGTTGATTCGTGAAATCTGTGGAGGGTATAAAGAGAGCTTTTCGTAATCCCCGAAAAAAATAAAAACTGTCAGCTATAATCTATAAATGGTATTTTTTCAGTATATTTAAAAATTTTAAGTAAATTCAATTATTTCCATGCTATATGAAATTAGATGAATACAAATATTTGTTTCTTGTTTAGATTTATTTAATGTGATGTGTCGATATACATTTTCAAAAAATGCGTGATTAATTCTTGATCAGTATTTTTAAATTTAAACGAGTAATTGTTTTATCATATTTGATATGACAATGCTTGCCTATATAAAGTGTTACGTCTGTGTCGGCACAAATTATCACATTGGTGTTAAATATTCGGAATGAATTTAAATGTATTTTTTAGATTATATTATATATTACCGTTAATCATATTTGTGTAAATTCAAAGACAAAATTTTATAAAAGCATTTTGTTATTGCATGTAACACGTTACATGTCTAATTATTATTTATTCATGCTATTTGACATCTGATAATTTCATGTCTAGGATAGGCTTACAAACCACTTTGTTTTCATAGTTATTATTCCCATATAGTATATAAATTTGCATCGCATTTATTTCAATGTGACAATTACACCCATATATTGGCCTTACATTCGTCAGTGTCTTTAATTATTGGGAAATGTCTCTTTGTCTCCTTTCTCTCTCTATCCTGATAATAATAAATGGGTAAATGGATTTAATTAATTAATTTACATTTAATATCGAAATTAACGCTAATTGGACGATACAGAATTACATTCAGCTTGCTATTGACGTTTTTCGATGGTTAAGGTACCAATAACCATCGTTATATGAGAGGTCGCTGAGCATATTATGTACGGAAAAAATTATCGCAACGGTCCGTAGAAGATTAATACTATGTCTCAATCTTATACACAGAATGATGCGATAATTTCTCAGCGATAGGCGCGCAAAAAGGATTATATCGTCAACGGAGGAAGGTAACGGTATCGTTGCGTTTAAAACACTCGGAACCGGCTTTAATCGTCGGATCTTGCCTCGATTACCGCGCGTAATTTTTCTCGAGTTTCACATTCTAATATCTTGGCGGGATGGAAGGGAGGAAAGACGTAATCGACCCCGGGAAAAAGAGGGCGGCACCCTGTAACTCGCGCACGAATGTGCACCTCACGCTTCACGTCCAAGCAAATTGCGCGGAATCGTTTAATTTCCTTTGCAAATGGCGGACTCGGCGCGGAAACGGGTTCCGTTTCCCGACGGCCCTTATTCCTTTCTATGCCCTCCGAGCATACGAAGGGCACTCCAAGCACTTCTCGCGTTCGGCGAATATTCGCCGCTTGTTTTATCCACATCCAGAGTCCGAAGGGCGAAACGAGCACGCGCTGGCTAGCGGGCATGAATAGCAAACACAAATACATTCGTAAGTTTCGGGCGAGACGGACGCGGGGAATATTTGCCAGTTATCGGGAAAAAGAAACTTGGAGATCCGCGGGCGATAAATCATATTTGTGCCGTGTTTGTGCGATTTATCGCATCGACGCGCTGGCACTTTCAAGATTTTCGCCAGCGAAAAAGCGTACAAACGGAGTTATTCAAAGGTGACGTATAATGCGTGGATGTATCGAGGATATAAGAGGTATCGACGTTTCCTTTTAAAATAATCGCATAGTAGAAATGTACGGCGACGAAATTCAAGATTATAAAAAGATAATTTGAAATATAAAGAGCCGAGAAAAAAAGAACTCCCGTTATATTAAAAATATATTACAATTGTAAAGATATATACGAAAAACAAATATAATAATTATTTGATAAATTCATCTCTTGTTAGGAATGCGATCATTTGCAAGATTCTCTTGCAAATGAAACGAGAAATTTGATATAAAAAAAAATAAAAATTTTTCCGGGTATTAATTAAACTTTAACAATACGAATAAATACGGGGAAATATATATGTTTGAATTAATTTAAATTCTAATGAAAAGTTCTCGATCACGAAACACTTATTAAAGTTTAATATAAGAATGTAGATTTTTATCTCTCTGACATTTCGATGTTTCCTATAAATATAAAATTAGAGATTGAATTAAAGAAAAAAAAAAATGGGTGTAAATTTATGCAGGGAGGAGCAGAGTTCTTCATTAACGAGGTACAAGGTATCGGGAACAGTCAGTACAATAGAATAATTAGCGAACGCATACTCGTCGTAATGTAGTCATAGCGAGCTGGCAGAGAAGATTCGTCGGTGTTTGCGTTCTATTTAGGCGGCACCGTAATTTACATCGGTTATGTCTGCCGCGCATTGCGGGATACACTGCGCTCTTGCATTCCATGTGTATTGACGTCTTTCTCTCACGAATGTAAATAATTCCTATTGAGATGTAACGTAATTGTTCCGGTTGCTTTCACGGCATGATGCATCCTATTGCACCTTTGCAGAATGAGATTCTAGCGTACCAATCCATGTTCCTTGCAATTAGCTTGATGAAAGACTATTTATTTATCGCACGCAATTGTCTCACGTCGACGTCATTCACAGGTGCTTTTCGAATTGTAAAATTCCAAACGCGCCTCTGTTGTTATATTTCACTCAATGCAAATAGCGGAGCGATGCGAATAGATTATTTGTGAGAAATATTTATTTAACACAGTAAACGAGCGTTCCGTTGAACGAGTTTTTATACAGCATTCTAAATATTGCGTTTTTCTTTTCCTCTCCTGTGAACATTAAAGAATTGCCGTTTGAATTTCGTGTCAACGTTGGAAGCAGATGAAGCTGTTATTCTCCCTTTCCAGAATTTTATATGTACAAATGATAAAATTGAATTTTTTTTTTTTTTTAGTGTGTTTTTATGCAGGCATTTCAGTCGGCAAATATGAATTTATTATATTTATTATTATAATACCGGTCGTGGCCTCCTTTCTGCTTTTACGTGACTAAAATATTTTACGCTGTTCAAGATTAATTGGGTCGCGGATCTAGAGCATTATAAATGTGGCAACGTATACGATCCTATGTCGCGCGAAATAACACAATTATTTAGAATGCTATATAAATATTATGTGAACATTTCGTTTCTTTTAAAATAGATGCAATTTTATAAAGAGTTAATACTATTTTATTTCAGTCTCATCAGATCGATTAACTCGCGATTAAATATTTATTATATTTCATTACATCGTTTTGCGGTGTTTTATTTCGAACAATAATAACGTCACTTATATAAATCTCGCCGTGAGACACGACATATTTCATCGTCGAGTTATAGCGATCGCTTAATTTTTAGGTCAACTAAGTCAGCCGTATTCGCGTGCAAATGCACACGGGGCGGAAGGAAGGGGAGATATTGGCGCTGTGCCTATCATTGCCCAATAACCTGGTTCCGACTATTACGAAAACCGGAACGTGATAGTGCCAGAGTAGCATAAAGCATTTTATTCCGGATGATTGTATCTCTTTTGCCGCGAAAAAGTATTATTTATTTTTGACTCGTCGATATAGCGATACTTGGGACATTTAGCTGTCGTGAAAAGGATCGTGTGTGTGTATCATATTCAAAAAAAATTTTTTTTGGGGTCTGGATTAATTATAATGTGTACTTGACTCGAATATATATTTATATGTATATATAGAAAATATCATTTAGAAAAATAGATTTAAAATCGGGATATATTTGTTTTTTATACTATTTTTTTTTTTTTTTTAAATTTTTATGTAACTCGAATTACGTGATTAATATAACAATGCAACTGTAATTAAAAGGCTTTCAAAGATTACATCTTTTTGTGCGGATTTTACATTTGATCGCATGAACCATACGGTTTCATATTTTTATATAGAATGTGAAGAACTATGCAGAATTTTATCCTGATCCTGGAACGCCAATATGTTTTTTGAAACAATGTCAACATATGACGTGCCCTGAATGAAAGAATATAATTCTGGATTATATATTTTTTTCCAATTGTTCTTTTATTTGATGGCATTTAATTGAAGATCGTCAAAATATCGAAAAATGCATGTAATACATAATCGTTCGCGAACATACTGTAAAATTTCGATTTCGATTTCTATTTGACAAACATTTGACAATCAAGCACATTGCATTTCAAATTCACTCAACTCTCTTACTTCCAATGTAACTGTATAAAGGATTGTGTGACTTGAATTTAATATTGAGCTATTGCGGAAGTGAAACTACGATGAGCATAGATGTGTAATCTATATATGATATAAACGGTTTGAGAAAAATTTCATAAATTATATATATTATGTGTGTTATATCAGAAATTGTGTGTTTCCAAATATATATAAACATAAAAATATATATAATATATAAATATCAGATATCTTTTAATTAGGAACAAAATTCGAAATATCATTTTCTTTTAGAGAGAGACGGATGAAATCGTTTAATATCGTTAACATGCATGCTCGAATGTTCGATTTCTCGTAAATTCAAGCCGACTCGAGGCGTCGAAGCGCACGACTTACGAGCTCTACTCGGACATAATAAATCAGTCGCTTAATATTCAGGCGCTAAGCAGAGCTCTGTGTCATGCACGTGTGCACGCGTGCGTGCGTGCGTGCGTGCGTACATGGGTGCTTGTGTGCGTGCGTGCACGCGTATGGCCACACACGTCCCGTGATATTCGTACAGCCGAGGATCCGGTACGAATCCCATCGTCCGTGCCGAGTGTAAACGCGTGTACGCGCTCCGTCAAGTATGCGTCCGAGTGAATTATGTGCTCGGCCGCCGTGTTTACCGTCACTCCGTAAATTTGCATCGTCCACGCGGACTTTACGTTTACGGCCCGGTCGTCGGTACCTATACATCCATCCACCGACGTTCGGACGTTGCACGTTCACGGGGACATTGCGGACTCTCTTCCACGTCAGCAGAAGATAAAGCCCCGGGACGACCTGCAGACTCGATAGGCCTTGACGTTTTCATAGGGATTTTCGTTGCGGGTCCCGACACGAACAAACGTTTCCCGGAAACGGTAGCGGCGGCAGAGATTCTTCGTTCGTCAATTCAATAGACAGATGTTCCTCGAATCCAGTGGAAATAAATACGGATTTTTATTTCGCTGCGAAAATAAGTTTTTTAAAATTATCGAAAATATTACAGAATATATGTTAATAAAAATTAATACACGCAGGATTATATATATTGTTAAAATAATTTATTAAAATTAAATAATTTTATTAGCGAAAATTAAATATGTTGTAGCAATGGCTATGGAATAATTGTTAATTAAATGTTCACTGAATGTTACTACGTCAGCGTTAAATTAGATGCGATTCACAAGTCCAAACGAGATTAGAGTACAATAATTGTACTAGATATTCGCTGTGACGAGATCATGTTATATGATTTTAGTTCCTCTACTATTTTTTTTTTTTTTTTAAATTTTTATGTAACTCGAATTACGTGATTAATATAACAATGCAACTGTAATTAAAAGGCTTTCAAAGATTACATCTTTTTGTGCGGATTTTACATTTGATCGCATGAACCATACGGTTTCATATTTTTATATAGAATGTGAAGAACTATGCAGAATTTTATCCTGATCCTGGAACGCCAATATGTTTTTTGAAACAATGTCAACATATGACGTGCCCTGAATGAAAGAATATAATTCTGGATTATATATTTTTTTCCAATTGTTCTTTTATTTGATGGCATTTAATTGAAGATCGTCAAAATATCGAAAAATGCATGTAATACATAATCGTTCGCGAACATACTGTAAAATTTCTATTTCGATTTCTATTTGACAAACATTTGACAATCAAGCACATTGCATTTCAAATTCACTCAACTCTCTTACTTCCAATGTAACTGTATAAAGGATTGTGTGACTTGAATTTAATATTGAGCTATTGCGGAAGTGAAACTACGATGAGCATAGATGTGTAATCTATATATGATATAAACGGTTTGAGAAAAATTTCATAAATTATATATATTATGTGTGTTATATCAGAAATTGTGTGTTTCCAAATATATATAAACATAAAAATATATATAATATATAAATATCAGATATCTTTTAATTAGGAACAAAATTCGAAATATCATTTTCTTTTAGAGAGAGACGGATGAAATCGTTTAATATCGTTAACATGCATGCTCGAATGTTCGATTTCTCGTAAATTCAAGCCGACTCGAGGCGTCGAAGCGCACGACTTACGAGCTCTACTCGGACATAATAAATCAGTCGCTTAATATTCAGGCGCTAAGCAGAGCTCTGTGTCATGCACGTGTGCACGCGTGCGTGCGTGCGTGCGTGCGTACATGGGTGCTTGTGTGCGTGCGTGCACGCGTATGGCCACACACGTCCCGTGATATTCGTACAGCCGAGGATCCGGTACGAATCCCATCGTCCGTGCCGAGTGTAAACGCGTGTACGCGCTCCGTCAAGTATGCGTCCGAGTGAATTATGTGCTCGGCCGCCGTGTTTACCGTCACTCCGTAAATTTGCATCGTCCACGCGGACTTTACGTTTACGGCCCGGTCGTCGGTACCTATACATCCATCCACCGACGTTCGGACGTTGCACGTTCACGGGGACATTGCGGACTCTCTTCCACGTCAGCAGAAGATAAAGCCCCGGGACGACCTGCAGACTCGATAGGCCTTGACGTTTTCATAGGGATTTTCGTTGCGGGTCCCGACACGAACAAACGTTTCCCGGAAACGGTAGCGGCGGCAGAGATTCTTCGTTCGTCAATTCAATAGACAGATGTTCCTCGAATCCAGTGGAAATAAATACGGATTTTTATTTCGCTGCGAAAATAAGTTTTTTAAAATTATCGAAAATATTACAGAATATATGTTAATAAAAATTAATACACGCAGGATTATATATATTGTTAAAATAATTTATTAAAATTAAATAATTTTATTAGCGAAAATTAAATATGTTGTAGCAATGGCTATGGAATAATTGTTAATTAAATGTTCACTGAATGTTACTACGTCAGCGTTAAATTAGATGCGATTCACAAGTCCAAACGAGATTAGAGTACAATAATTGTACTAGATATTCGCTGTGACGAGATCATGTTATATGATTTTAGTTCCTCGATTTTATACGTAACATATACATGTTGTACATATATATAATATAGACCTATAAACTACGTAACACGGTAAGTAGAAATGGTTCTTTCAACAATTAAGAAATGCATAGGAAAAGTAAAGAGCGCAATTATTTGTTCCTAAATATTTTAACTTAAATATTGTGATACATTTAATTTAAAGATTTAATGGAGT
>NW_021853750.1:310673-313011 GCF_003651465.1 Formica exsecta
ATATAATATATGTATAAAGGAAAAAAGAGAGAACCGGAAAAGAAATCGGAGAGAAGATATCCAAAATGATAGTCTCTTAGCTGCTCTAAGAATTCGCGCATTTATCGTTTCACCATATAAATTCAAAGTTCGTTGAATTTGAAAGGGCGAATTTCTGCCTGTCAGAATCAATCGCGCTGAATCTGCTCAATCGAGGAAGGCGGATAGCTAGAACACGCGAAACGATTTCGTAATTCTTTACTTTTCGCTTTGTTACGAATAAAAATTGAGCGAACGGGCAAGACGGTGGCGAGAAAAATCACTTTGTGAAAAATGCAAATATGCCTTCACATTTGACTGGACAATACAGACTTAACCGCGTACTAAACCCCAAACGATCGTAGAAATATTATCTGAACCAGAGATACACGTTCAAGCTTAATTGAACGACACAATTTAATCTCGATCGAGAGACATACATGCATTCTAATAGGACATATGTATAACCGCGATTTTGAGAAAAATCGATTTAAAAGATTGGAATCTTTTGCATATTCTGTAAAAGGTATATTATAAGATAGTAAGACATATAAAAATAATTTGTGAAAAGTAATTTTTTAAAAGAAAATAAATTAAATAGTATAATTTATATATATCGTGTTTTCCATATGTCCTTTTTGAATGAATCTCTGCATAATCTGTAATATCATTTAGCAACTGTCAATTTGGAAGTGTTTACTACACCTAATTACTATTATTATCTATTTAACGTTAATTCATTATTCAAAGATAAGCAAAACAATGATAATCATCAATTAGATATTTGGTTGTACTTCACTAAATAAATTAACGTTGATCGCATTATCGTATATACATTGCACGAATTAATGATGAACTAAACTCAAAATAATTTCACGTATATTTGTCTCTGTACTAATATTTATAAGTTTTTAGCGAGGGAGCCTGTTGCGTGCGATGTCTTTCCGTCCTTTTTTTCAAAGAGTGTGCCCGCTCATTGTCAGTGACAATGAATTTAAAAAGATATCGATCGCGAACTTTCAACGATTTGTTTGCGCACGTGTTATTGCTCCATAAATGTAATCGCACGTTCACGTACTGACCGGTGGTCCATACGTCTAAGTCGACGACTGCCTTCGTTCGCACTTAGGTGGTTACGAACGACATAGTGCCGTCCTACGTGGATCATTGAATCTCCCCGGGTCTCTCCATTGTGCCTTGACGTAACCTTGATCTCGTACCTCGGTAAATCTCGCCCGCCAACGCGCGAGAGCCCCGTAACATTGTTCCGAGCCACGAAACTGCGGTCGTGTTTCAGCAAGGGTAGCCGTAGTAAATAAGTTCCCTGTTATAAAGTTTACCTTCCTACGGTCGAGGAAGGCCACGGGATCGATCGCGAATACTCTATTGCGGCATACATCTTATCTCGTGTAACCAAGCCAACATTGTTTAATTTTTTATCGCGGCAAGGATGGGAAATTACTATTTAACTCTATAAATTAATCTATAAATAATTGATCTAATCAAACTTATGCAGTATTAAAAATATTCTGCATTTTCCTATTATAATTGAAGCATTAAGGAAAGAGATTAGATAAAACTAATTTCTTCGAAAAACTCTTGCTAATAATTGCGTATCACGTTATAAATTATCTTTTCTCTTATTTTTTCAGCAAATTTAGTTTTTATCATTTTGTTAATATTAAATATAACTTATTTATTATAAAATATTGGGAAAAAGTTAAAAATTAATTTCGCAGAAAGTTATATAAAGATGGATGTTGGAGAATAAATAATAGATAGAGAGTTTATAACTTTTATTTATATTTTATTTGTATCAACATTTATATGCAGAATTTTAAAAAATGCTCAATGGTATCAATAAACAGAGAGTATTTCGCGTACAATTTTCAATAAATATAAAAAATTCTTTCTCGTATCTTTTATTTCTTTCTTCCACTGGAAACAGTTGACGTCAAATAACGACTCTGTCATCCACGGTTTCTGAAATAGCGCGAGATACGGCGTTGTCGGCGATGGGTTCTAAAATCTCCGGACATTGGAAGATGCGCGGATTAACGATCGCGAATAAGGATCGAGCGTAACGCAGGAACGCGATATCCGCAACCGCCCGTATTAACGATAGCGGAATCGTCGATCCTCGCTTTTATGTCATATCGCGCGCGCATAACGCCGCTCTATCGATCAACCACCGAGTACTTCCGCCCCGTCGCACTCATATATTCGAATTAATTAACGAAATGGAGTGACCCCGCGCGTTCGATATTTTGAAATATTCAGGAATGGAAATGGAAATTGAATGCCGTCGTCGCTCGACAAA
>NW_021853750.1:313175-350564 GCF_003651465.1 Formica exsecta
CTCGACAAAGGAGCGGTTCTCGTGTCACCATGACTGCTGCATCACGATTTCCGCGGATATGCGAACGGAAGCACGTTATCTGTGATAAAATGATATGCACCGTGTCTTCTCACGCGCGAATACGTCCGTAACAATAACGCCGTGTCGTATTAGTAACGATGGAGAACGATAATTTAGATAACCATAGTTGAATTTTATTCCTTTCTGATTTCTCAATAAGATTCTTATCTCTATTTTTGAATGCAATTGTGAAATGAAATTTAAAAATATTATTATCTGAAAAAAATAGTGATACATTTTATCCCGAAAATAAATATAAAACCGCCGCATCATATTTGTTTCTTAAAAAAACAGTAATTTCGGCGATATTATCGAATATTTGCTTACGTTTTTGCATATCTTTTCAAAATTAACTCAGGCAAGTAATTTAAGAGTTGGAAGCGTACAGTCCAGTGGTTTTCCGCAGGAAACAAATATACATATGTATATATGTACACACGCTTTCCGGGACAGAAGAAAAAAGACACCTGGAACTCGCGGATTCAATTAAAATGCTAATTCCACCCGCTCGAATCGTATACCGTGCCCCTCTCGCTGCCTCTTCTTAGTCTTCCTCTCGCCTTTCCTTTTCTCCCTACATATTCTCGGACCATGCTATACCGAACCTTGACGCGGCCGCTCGCTGACCGAGTTTCTCGAGAATTCCGGGCAAGGAGGCGGAACTCTCCGAGACAAAGCCAAGGAGATACGGCGGGAATTGATTCGTTTCGTCCAGAGAATGGAAGGTGTACCACATCGACGTCGATATCGATGATAGCGAGCTCGTGTGCGATGCATCCACCATATCCGTGAAGGGAGGAGGAGGAACGAGGCATTTCGAGGAGAATGGAGGTCGTTGTAATTAGTTTTGGCTTGTGGCCAATGTTTGATGTCACGTGCCGCCCGCGAGCTGTACCGACACGGCACGGAATGTTTGGATCGCGAACGCCAACGTGTTTCTCCTCCTTCGGTCTTTATTTCGTCGCTTCTCTTTGCACGCATTGTGATATGTACTTTTGAGGACACGTGCGAATGAAACGGATACGAAACGGCCTTTGTTGATGCAGTAGAAAGTAATTTAAGATTTTTAATCATTTTTTCTGTTATTCGTAAAATTGATATAGAAAATAAAAATTAAAAAATTGAATTAGAAGATAATTGATTGGTAATAAAAATAATATAGTAAAAGAAAGATTTACTTATACTTTAGAAAAGACTAATTTCGCGTAAAAATATATGCGCTTATTTTGTAAACAATAGAATACAAATTAGAAACTATTGACAGGATAAAAAGAAATTAAATTGATAACATAGATCACGTTGTAAAACAAGACAATAAAATAGGATGTAATAAAATAACAATAGGAGAAAAAAGGAAGAAATTGAGAGAAATTGAAAAGAAAAAAGTTAAACGTAAACTGTATCTAGATATCGAATACAAACACACACAATTCAAAAGTACTATACAATTCTAATACTGATAAAGTACACGATGAGTTGCAAAGGATGCATTTTTAAAATTCTATTACTTTTAGAATCACTGATCTGTTTTCTTGGTTACGTGCACTACAAAGGAAGATATTTTCTGTCCGTCGATGTTATAAAAGAAATTGAAAACGCCTTATATTTTTAATAGACGATATAAAGCCGCTACGCCATTTCTTGAATTATAGAAGAAAAGAGCGCATTTTTCTAAATTATAAAGAACAGAAAACGTTTCTACAACAAGAGAACTCCACGATTTATGGCTTTTACACATTGATAGGTATATTAAATGCGAAAGTATGAAACAAGCGTCAACTATAATATTGAGATGAACGATTATTATGAAATATGAGTATGCTGCGCGAATCCCGATTAAAACTAATCGAGCGCTTTTTGTGCGCTCTTGGTATTGCCGGAGTTAATTATGTAGACACTAGTATCAGCTTAATTGCGCCAACTTTCGTAACGCTGTCATATGATAAATTTTCTCTCCAGAGGCGAGAAATAAAACAAAGCTAATAAGATTACCCGTAGACGTCTGTTTACTTTACAGTTAATATCATACTTTGATGTAATAAATAACCGGATTATTTTTTTAAGAAAAATGAGATATTATGCGATATGTATGTAATAACGCGCGCGCGCGTCTGCAAAATTTAATTATAAGTATACGAATCGTAAGGCAGTATAATGCACGACTATCAAAGGCTTTATGATATTAAATCTTTACGGATTTAGGAAATAACATTACATATTTGGTCTTCTCTGAGTTAGCCAATTAAGGATTAAAATTGCTCTCAGTGGATTTTTATTATAATCCAATGATATAATTTTATTTATTATAGCCGGATCTTATATTTGTCTGGATTGCATAATATGGATTTACATAATATAAGCTGAAAAGTTGTTTCTAAAGCGAAATTTTATTTAGATGTTACTTTTTTTTTGCTTTATTTGTTTGTATGAAGCTGGAGTATTTTGTGAAATCTTGTAAATTATTCAAAATTCTAGTTTTATTTTGAATAATTCTTGATAATATTTAAAGAAATAGTTCCGATTATTAAATTAAAGAAATTATCTAAGACGCCAAATTTATTTAACATCTTGTGATATTTTTTATATTATTTTTTTGTCAGATTTTAAGAAATCTATAATACATGAATTCTCTAGAAAGAGTTTCGCAACGCTCCTAATAAGGGATAATTTTCCTTGACGTTGATTATATCTTTATCCGCGATATATTATGCTTTTGTGCATTATAGCGAACAAAATACATAGCTACTATTTATCCTGTATCGGAATCCCGTGGCGGACTAAACGGTGCAGCACATAAAAATCGATTCTCGTTCGTGTTACTTTCACGCGAGTTATGAGGAAACGATTCCGGCGGACAGGTTGTCGTAAAATTTCATTTTACGGACATTCTGCAATTCCTATCCACGAATTTTTAGAAAGCTCTCCTTCAGGTAATGCACATTGCAGAATCCCATCCTGCATCACACTGTCACTCGCAGCTCACTCGTAGATTTATCTCCCGAGTCCTGATTCTTCTGGCTCCCGGAGATTGGCGAAAAGTGAAAATCGTATCGGCGAGAATCTCTCTTTCCTACGTTTTCCTTCCTCGTAAGAGAAGCATGAAACTTTATGGTCAACATTATCGATAAAGCTTTGGCGTTATCTGACTTTATGTACTTATAAAATGAAAATTGAAAGAAATGAAAATCATGCACAGCATTATTATTACTTATTATTTTAAAAAATTGATCAATATAAAAAATCTTTAATGGAAAAATTTTCTCACATTTATAGGAAAATTTCAGTTTTATTTTAATTTTCCCCCTCCTTTTTTTTACAAACACGTGAGATTAAATTAAATTTATTTTTCTCAAGATAACATTTGTATTAATATCTAGGATAAATTCTCTCCCTTTTTTTGTGTAATATCAACAAATGGCGTATTGATTTTTTTTTATTATAAGATGTTAGATGTTTTGCTCGCGTGGTCCTAACAATTTTGACGATATCGTACGTTTTCACTTCAAGAACGACTCAAGCTGCCGTATCTGGGCGGAAGTTTGCCCTGAAAGCAGGACAGACGTGAGTAGTGTTAGTAGTACTTCTAGTAGAAAGGGACGAAGGTGGTCAGCCAGAGAATTCCTCTACGAGAATCAAGACGCGCGCTTTATGGTCAAAGCCATTCAAAAGTTCCTTTTAAAACGCATTCGGGTAGAGAGAGCGTTCAAGTTATAATGCAAAAATGTGCACGTAGAAAATAGCTTTTTGATTTCGAACATTTTTATCGCGTATTTATACAGTCGTAATCTTTTTATTTGAAATATTTTTTTTTAGTTCCGATAGCTATCGATAGAACCATCTTCTAAACTTGAAACTTGTAGAAAGAAAGAAACATGTCGGAAAACATGTTTATTTTTGATCTACGAATTTAACAAATATAAAAAAATTGATGGTATTTGTGAACCATTCTTCGACAATGATTCGCGTTCGTTGATATCGAATTCTTTTCTTTTCATCATAGCTGAAGGAAATGTCACGCGTCATTGTACTTTGCCGATAATCCATTTAGTCGACGACCGTAAATAGCGAGCTCCTAATTAATCTAATTGTTTTACTAAGTCGAACATGCGATACACTGATTGATGATGCAGAGACAAAAACTCAAAGTTTTCGAAGAATCCATTTTTCTTGGCGATATCGTTAAGGAGGAAATCAGTGACCCGCATTGAGAGAGAATCGATATCGCGAGCGAATGTAACAAGCACGAGGGATGTACATTTGTGTGTGTACGTCTCTGTCGTCCTTCGATAGATTTAAGGATATAACAAGACGAGGGAGACATTGTGTCGATAAAATGACGTTTCAAGAAGGAAAAATTCAGGCTTCGGCATCGATGCGTTTTCAACAAAATTTGTTGTTATTTTTCAATAGTCAAAAGTGCAAATCTCCTTATATACTATTACATTATATAACATTTTCCGTCATACAATTAGTATATTAAGATAGATGTCTTGTTATCATTAATTAAATAACGGGCGATAAGTTTTCTGCGCAATAAAATCTCTAACTGTATATAATTGTCATGTTGTTATTTTTAGTTTTTTATAAAACAGTGCGCGCGCGATACACTACGGTAGGACTTTTAAAACTACCAGCTTCACGCTTTTACAATCTACATGTAAAATATTAAACGATATGCTCAAACGGTTACGTAAAGCGATAAATGTCCAGAGAAAAGATGAGCAAATATTTGAGATGTTTGAAGCAGCTACATTATTTATGAATAAACCAAAAGCTTGCACGAATGGCAGCTTATAAAATTAAAAATTATTTTTACTGTATAAAGTTAAATAACGAATTTACATGAAGGAACTAGAACGTCATCAATATACGCGAAAGATGCATAAGAGGTGATCTGCCGCTTTGAAGTAACTTGCATTAATGTGAAGCGAAGCATCAGTAATGTCGAATAATTAAACACGTTTTTTTAACGATAAATTATACCGATATATACTTCGAGCCATCGTCATATGCGATTTTACATCAACGAAAATTTATTTCGGCGAGAACACTTACCGCTGAAATTGGCGGAAAGTTGAATCGGGTTCCGCGGCTGCATTGATTAAATCAAACTCGGAAAGAGAAAAAAAGAACATAAGAATCTCAGCGTCGTTAAACGTGTGTTTTATCAAAGTTTCCACACGAATCGTTTAACGATACGTAGGTATATAACCATTTAATTGCGAGAGCAGAGCATATTAAAATCATGTTCGTGAGTAATATCTGCCCAACGTGAACGAAAAATCCTTTGATGCTTGATGTGGATATTGAGACTTTTAAGAGGCAATTACTATTAGCAGCCGATTAGGCATGGATGGATATTTCGCGGAATGAATTTCGTTTTGCCTGTCGATGTAAATATTTTTATCCAATTCTATCAAAAAGGAAGAGGTCATCTTTGCTCTCTTATCACTCCCGCTAATAATTCTCGTTAATAATCGGGCTTTATGTGAAATACAGTTCGAATCAAAGAAAATCCTACTAGCCGTCCTTAAATCATACGGACATCAGATTAAAAAGTATTGGATGTATTAATCGCGTGTGCGCTAAAAGGATTGGAGCAAGGCGAAATCTTCTGAGTGCTCAGAGAAGAATTGTAAAAAATTTTGATTTAAATATGCTATGTTCTAATCTGTTAAGATGGATAAGCCGAAAAATAACAGAAGAATATCAATGGATATAATCGTCTCATGTTGGACACACTACAAGAAAAATTTTGAAATAGACGAATATAAAGTGATTAGTTTTAGATTATTTTATCAGATATCCGGCTGGATATAAAAACAATAATTTTATGTTTCCATCTAATTCAAAATATCTATATATATTAATATCTATCTGTCTATCTGTCCATAATATAGATAAATATCTCTATATTATTTATAGATATCTATTTGGATATTTGTGTGTGTGTGTCTATGTACTATGCAATAATTTGAAAATATTAACCTTTCGTTTTATTAAAAAAAAAAATATATATATATATGTATATATATGCTATTGTATAACTATTCATATATTTTTGTATATATATCTATTTACATATACTATTTCCAAATAATACGAAATGTATACATGTTTTTCCCGCGAGAAAGTTTTTTTTTGAATATGCAAAATATGAAATACACATTTTTTTACATAAAAGATAGATTTTGTTTGAAATGTATGCAGTGCTGGTTACAGTCAGAATCTGCGTGGTGGATGATTTCCGGCGATTGATGGTCCTTAAATCAGACGCGATACACGGATGCGAGATTAAAAAGTATCGGCCATATTAATCGTGTCAGGGTACGGAATAAATTCGTGAATGCGCCGCGAAAGCGCGGATAATACGCAAATGAAGAGTGTCAAATTGACAGACAAGTTAATGTTTCATAGTTTATAATAATTGGCGTATATATCGTTCCATACGCTTCGAAACTCATCCACAAAATTCTGTGCTTACAAAATTGTAAGCAAATCTCTTATGTAATAGCCTATTTGCTCTTTCACCTACATTCAGATGCTTTTTAAAATTAATACGAAATATATATCTAACGGAAATTTTTTATTGAGTCAATTATCTTGCGGAATTAATATCCAAGATTGAAACGGTCACATAATGAGTCTTTGAAAAAAATTTATAATTAGTTCGTTGATTCGATATGAGACAGGAATACCGCCTCTGTTCTCTTTCAGGAAATATAATGAGATTGTAGATTCATCGACCTTTCTTTTAATTAGCGAATATTTTGAATAATTTAATACTGATTTATTTTTATAATAAAATTTTACTCTTTTATATATTTTAGATAATTAAATAAATTCACAGCTAAGAATTTATTTTATTTAAAAATCCGAAATTTCGAAAAGTTGAAGAGAAAAAAATTCGTGTAGAATAAAAATAATTATTAAGAATCTCGAAAAAATAATAAAAAAGAATAGAAAGAATCACAAAACTTATTTCTTCGAGATAGCAGAAGAGGCGTTTATATCTATTATTTGGTTTCTTTTATAGCCACTATAAAACGTGCTAGAGCACGTTTGCTATTTGCACTACGACATTAAAAAATAATTCACGCCAAATGGTCGACGTATTATTCGTTCCCTTTACACCACCATAATAATAATGCAGGAGAATTCACGAGGAGCTCACCGGCGGTGCGCGTACTTCCGTAATGGCTGGCCGACATGCGCCATTCTTTCGTTCGCCCTCGAAATATAGACATTACCTTCTTGCGTAATGAGATCGCACACGGGACTCGTTACTCCGACGTTTTATCCGTTCGGCATCGCGTCTCGCGGGAGGTAAACCGACTTAGAGAGTATCGAAAAATATTCCGAGACGTGCGCGCGAATTATCGGAAAACGCAAAAGAACAAAAGGTAGATAGATAGATATATCGGAGGTCTACTCAGAATCTAAAAGAAGCTAGTGTCCCTTAAGAGATTCTTGAGTAGAGTAATTACGAAATTAGAAAAGGATAGCAGCATCTAAATTATAGATTATCATAGAAATAAATTGTAGAAGAAAAAGAATATTAAAAAAGATAATGTGAAAAATTCTATAATTAATAATTTATTGTATTAATTTTTTATATTTTCTGTTCAATAAATAAATCGATAATAATTTCACGGAATGTACATTCCATCCAGTGCAATTGATTTTCGCAATGGATGGTTTCAAGCTCTTTCTTGCAGAAACTCGCGATATTCGAAGAATCGCGCGAAATGAAGCGACGCTGTGATGTGAGGGAATATTTAACGGATCATAACCGGCGGGAAGGTAGAACGAACGAAATTCTAGGGAAGAATAGAAGGAATAGAGGACAACGCGCGACGTTGCTCGCCGACATTTCCCTCTCGGCCGTCGTAACTTCCGGTTCCCAGGGAACGAAGCTCGTTTCGCGGAAGTAACGGCCTCGCTAATCGAGCCTGGCTCCTTCGGGATCGTATTCACTCGGAGGCGCCGTTCCTTCCGCGACCTCCGCTCCCTTCGTTTTCCCTCCGTGCTTTCGTTCTTCTCTCTGCGCTTTCCCCCTTTCCCTCCTTTTTGCCGTTCTTATTTTTCCGAAGCGCTCCAAGACGCTACGTCCTGCAATAACCCCTTTCCCGGGAAACGATGACGGCCCCCGAGACCGGACGTCAAAATCGTCCCATGACTCTGATGGATTATCGATCCCGCGCTCGTTCGTAGAGAGATACGTTCTTCGCCTCGAACGATCTCCATCGACGTTTTCCACTTCGAGAAACGTCGCTTTTATGTTACCCTCGGTACCGGTGCCGCATCAAGTGTCGTTCTATGAAGCTTCGCGTTTCGTTGACTGGAAACAGTTTTGTCAATTTTGGACCGGAAACGTTATTCGCCAACGCTTTGTCGACAAAATATAGAGAACATTTTAAAGAATTGTATCGTCTTAAGTAAATATAGAAATATGTAACTGTTTTCAATAAGTCTATTACGATATATTTGATATATAGTAATGCACATATTCTCAGGCATTATTTTAGTTAAAAGAAAATTTAATATTAGAAAATAATCTTTTTTGTTGAAATAAAAATAGAAGAAAATATCTTTGGTGAAGAAATGGAAGACAGTTTATCTCTGTCGATGTATCTGTTTTTCCATTATAAATGATATGTTTATGGTGTAATTTTTTTATGACCAGTTTAGATAAGATTTATCGATGAACCGATAACCGTGATTGGCATTTCAGATTCGAATGGTCATCGCAATGCAGAGATTGCTACCGTATCCGGTTATTGTGAATTATATCGAGCCATAACAGCGTAGATTGGCTGGAAGAACCGGTCGCGTTGGGTCGTTAATCCTTCTGAAAATGTTCGGCGTCGAGTTTATTCGGCCCACGCTATAAATCGGTCAGGTAATCGTATTCGGGAAGAGGGAAGGGGGAGAGGAAGGAGGGTTAGGATGATAGCAGCGCTACCGCAAATGCTTTAAATGCTCGGGGAGCAAAGCCCCCGATTTGCCGATGGCTCGCGAGAAATTTCCAAGCGACGCAAGAGACAGCAATCGACCGCGAAGGAGGGTGGGAGACCGACTAGAGTCTCTCTATCGAAGCCCGATAAATTATAGATTCGGGTCTCTCGGTTCTTCCCGATCGCCTTAACTCCGACAACAGGAACACGAATTAACCCTTGGCGTACCGGGCATGCTGAAACGCGGTCGTTTACCGTAGAAACGTGATCTTAAAATGTAAATATGCTCGATGATTTTCTTTTACAGAAATTAAAAATTTTATTTTATTTTACAAGATACACTGTGTTACACATGCATATTAAAGATATTTTTTATTCATTTTATTACAATAGTTGTATTTTATATACACACACACACACACATATATATTATTGCATAATTATGATACATGTGCAGAAGGACAAGAATGTGTTACAAAAATTTGTTAAGACAATTTGTTAGTTGTTGAAAATTAATTTGCGGAAAGTAATTAAATATTTTATTATTTTATAATAATACAAATACATTGTTTCAATTCTGTAAAGCGATATCAAGCTATTGCAAGGATATCGAATTTTTTCGTGGGCAATAGATTTTCGAACCAACGATGTTTTGAATATTTATTTATAAATTCAACAGAAGCCAGCTGCGGAAAAATATCATATAGAATATAGTAAAAATCGGACATTTTGATTAAAAATTCTTTAGAGTATGTTCTTGGTAAAGCTTGAATACATAATTAGTTGTTTTCTTAATTTCCATGATAAAATATTTCGTTTATCAAAAATCTTAAATATCTAATTAGGAAAACTGGAGTGTCAATTTTTATTGCGCATTCGCATTCGCGTGAAGTTTAATTCCGCAGAACCGTTTACTTCCTAACCGCTTATAACTCGGAAAACCTGGATTAACGCTCGAGACGTCGAGGCAATAGCGCTATTCTTCTTAATTCGGAGCGCAATAACCGCGGCGGGGGACGAGAGAGGAAGCAGCTTAGTTTCGCAACACACTCTACCTTAAACACGAACGATCTTAAATATTACGAATTTATATTATCTCGAAGAAAGGCGGAGAAGAGCGAGGATGGAAGACGCGGGAAACGTGCGAGCAACGGCATACCTAAAGCCCGCGCGTGATATAAATATTTATGAAACGATCCCTTCTTACGCGCGCATGGTAAATTATGAATTTTCATTAGGGGCTGTGCGAGCTGCTAAGAGTCTGTTTCTTAATTTGCGGCGGTCAGAATTAACGAACGCACCGTGATAATATTCTTGCCGCGCTAATTACCAGCTGATCGATTTTCCGAGGATGCTACGCGAGAAAACGTGGTGAGATCGAAGCGGCTGAGAAGATTCTCAGAGCGTGCATTTTATTATACGACCCTTCTCTCGCGCGAGAGACGCGCCTCTAATGGAATGGGATTTACGTGTCTATCCACGGAGCTGTCAAGGGAGCTTCCTTATTCTCGAAGGGAAATCCCGCGGCCGGTTTCTTCGATTCTCGAAGAGGTGCTGCTCCGCGGTTTTTAGAGAGCAACGGCTACGTAGCGATAAATAAATTCTACCCCGGTTTTTATTTGGGATACCGTTGCACGCGGGAGACCCCGAGAATGCTTTCAACGCGAGGAATTAAGGGCAAATAATCCACGGCGATGACGACGACGACGACGGATTCTTCTCGTTTATTTGAGTTTATAGTCTCCACGTCCGCGTAGTGAGTGAAATTTTTATCTCCACGAATTCAGCAGTTGTCAGACCGAACAAATGAATTTATTCCTTTCAATCCACATTTCCCTCTTTCGTTTCTCTTCATCGTGTCGGTTCTCCCAATTTACCTCGACGATGCTTCGGTTATCAAATTTATATTAACGAAAGGACCAGGATTATGGTCTCCTTGAGTTTCAGAAAGAAGCTTTTACTGTAAAAAAACGTGCTTCATCGGCGTAAAAAATACTCAAAAATATCAAACTACTCATGAATACTTAGAAGTGCATAAATATCTCTAAAAATAGCGGAAAATGTCTAAAATTATATTATCCTTATTGATATCATGATTACCGTTGATGATTTAGCGATCATGAGAATAACCACATAGTAACCAGATGTCCATGTATCCTTCACTGATAACATATCAGATTAACCAAAGGACTAACATTGCAACGATCAATAATCACTGAGTATATCCTCAATAATTATAGGGATTGCTATGA
This sequence comes from Formica exsecta, assembly GCF_003651465.1. Lineage (NCBI taxonomy): Eukaryota > Metazoa > Arthropoda > Insecta > Hymenoptera > Formicidae > Formica > Formica exsecta. Next base: position 324,445 of record NW_021853750.1, read on the forward strand.
TAATTATAGAGATTGCTGCATTTGACAGGTACCTAGAGTCAATAAATATCTGTCCGCGATTGAGTACAAGCCAACCGTGGAAGTAGCAAATCCGTCTGGAAATAGCGTCTCTGTACAATCAAATTTCCCATATCCTCGTATCTTTCAAATGGACGCTGTTTTTCTCATTCTTTCTCTTCGAAACGATTTCATTCTCGTCGCGCGTCGCAATTTAAGCTCTGCAAATGGGATACATTCGTCTGCCCGGAAACCGCGAAAAGAAATTAGTTTCCGCGCCAGAAGCGAGAGTGTCGAGCCGCTGCAATAGATACGTACTGCATTAACTCGGCTAACTTGAAATGCACCGGACAAGTCGGTCCGCTCTCTCCTCGAAGAGTGTCGAGCTCCCTCACGTGCAACCCGTACCGTGCGCATTAATTCGACTGTCTCCGACTACCGCTCCGGTATCCGGATCCAATTCGGCTCGGGGATTGCGATACTCTTGGTCGACCCGCGCTATAACGTGAGCACGAAACGGCGGCCAGAAGTTCGCTCTTATTTCTCCGTGAACTTGTCGAGGTGAAATCTCGCCGGAAGCGGACCACACGATTTCTCTCTAGATTTGTCGCGCAATAAGACTCGAACGAGAAAAGTTCTCACCTCTTATCCCGCGGAGATGTCGCGAACTCTGCGTCGATTTGCATCGCGCGATATCGAAACAGAATCACTGATCTAAATATGAGGATCAATGTTTCGTTGAATAGACGCTGAAGCGAATGACGCGCGGATCTATCTTTACGCCGCGATAACGCAGAGCGGAACGTTTCGCGGTAGAAAGCGCGCAATCACTTGGCATCAGCTGACTGCATCGCGGCTGCAGCGCCGCGCACCACCGATGGCGAACAAAACAGCCACCGCATGGAGTTTTCTCTCGGTCGACGGCAGATGGTTATACCGTACTCTCGCAACGCAATTCGTAATCCGTCGGCTTTGCCCCGCGACAATAATACCCGATGCTCAATCCGTTAAATCCATTTCGGCTATTGCTGCCATTGAAACGCACCGTTTTCCATAGTCGTGCGATCGCGGCTCACTCAATCGATCTGATTGAGAGAAAGAGAGGAAGAGAGTCCTCAACTTTAGGCGGTATTTCAGTGGCGAGAGATCATCGATAACACGCTTTGCGGACGTTTGACACCGAGGAAAGTCAAGCGGAATCGCGACAGCGCAGTTGGCGGTTTCCGCTCGCACGCGTTTATAAAACTGCAAAACTCTCCAACGCTCGTATTACAGGTTGAATTTACGTTCTATTCACGTTCAGCCAGCTTTCACTGACAGCTCTTGTGGTATCGAGATTTATTGTAACTTTTTGTAGAATAGTCCGATATAAATAGTACATCTATTTTAAAGATATTTTAATCGTATATAAGTTATATAGAATTATAGTTGTATTATAGTTATTCACAATTATGTGTTACGTGTTTGCGATTTGTAATCAGATTTGTAGTCAGATCAAAATGTTTAAAAGTGCCGTAAATATTTATGCAAAGTCTTTTAAGAGAGAGAGATTTTCCACTGCTTTATAATAATTTTAAAATGTGGTAAAATATCTTTTTGTTGATTCGTATTCATCAATTTCGGCGACAATCGAGCTAGAACGATTTTTACGCGACTGAAATAATTATTTGAAATACGATAAACATTTTTGTATGTATGTATGTCGAACGGAAAATAAAATATATCGACGGTGCATCTTGCGCGCGCGGTAGCCGCGACGATCGATTATTCTTGACAGATATATTAGACAGACGTCTCTCGAGGATTACGTCGCGCTATCGGCGCGGATGTACGGGCGCGTGCGCGTCTATCGACGTGACAGAGTGGTACATAAATTGAGCGAACACCGACGACGTCCATCAGAGCCGTGGAACAGATGGAGGGAGCGGGCCGCGCTTGGCTGAATTACGAATTGATTTTTTGCACGTTGTCCTCGAACGTGATTATGACACGAATGTCCACCGGCGTATGTCCGCGCCACGTGTTTTTATCATCCGAATGGCGAGAAAGAGAAGGAGAGAGAGAGAGAGAGAGAGAGAGAGAGTGAGAGACACAGAGAGGATCATCGCGCCGCGTGAATTATGAACGTGTCCCAACAAAGCGAGCGCAATCCGTTCAGCTTTAGGCGACACTGATTAAGGCGGAATCTGATTAACAGCTCGGCCCTAATGCTGGGTTAACATCTGACATTTATTGCGTAACACCTGAGTCCGATGGATATAATATAGATGCCAAATTTTTTTTTTTTTTTTTTTTTTTTTTTAAAGAAATGTAACGCGATGAGAAAATACTGATGGAAAAAAGCATTAAATACAAATGGCCATAAATTTAGTTTAATACTGATTTCAAATCTAATATTTAAATCTACATTTCTATTTAATCTTTTCGATTAAAAAAAAAAAAAAAAAAAAATTTAATCACGTTTGAAACAAATAGAAATCTAAATTTAGTATTACCACGGATATTATCAATAATTTAATATGATATTATCGTATATTATCGATGACATAATTGCTAATTAAATACAGAATAAAAAGGAATAAAAATGCGCGTTACACTGTTCGCACGTTTCATTACCATAACGAATTTTAATATTGCGATATTACAATATTAACGAAAACTGCTCTTAATCGTTTGTCCTGAAATTTTCGTGGCAATCAGATCGAGGTGGCCGCGTACGAATTACCGTCGACCGATATTTATTGGATTCGATTAAGTCTTCCTCTCGGCGAATTACGAATCGTTTCCGTTCGGCTCTCCTGTTGCACATTTGGCGCGACAATTGTCGTGAATCGCACGCGTATCAAATGAAAATGGAAATCTCGCCGCAATTCTGCGCCCCGGTATACGCCATATCACTTTTCCACTTTCTTACCTCTCTCCGAGTTCTCCCGTGCCGGAGTCTATTTCAGCGTTGGCGATACGGAATTGCCCCCAATTTATTTTCTCGACCGGCGACGGCAAAACCCACCTTGTACCACGAAGTGAGTACCACCCGCTGAGAAAGCGGCAGTCTGTTTGCCGGTAACGACACGGGTAGCCCTGATTTCGTTGGCTTATATCCGGGGTAGACGTCGGTAGAAGCCTTCGTCGCGGCTATCTGTGGAATGCAAATACTCATCGTCTCCTCTGCTTGAGATGGTTTCGTAGAGACGCGGCTGGTATTTTGAAATCTGAGGATATTTTACTTATTGGTGCAAATGAACAGGGAAAGAAAATTTCTATTGTATATTCTCTGAATGTTTTTAAAAACTTCGATTAATTGTCTTTACTAATTTTGTATTTATACTCTAGAATGTATATATTAAACTCACGATTCTTCTATTAAAACTATTATAATTGCTATTTCAATGTGATTGTTACGGTTTGGATCAGAACAGAATTTTATAAACATGTTCTTTTACTTTTAAACGATATTTTTTAAAGGACCGCAAATGTGATATTTAATATTGAGCCGCACTTTCCTTCGGACAATATTGTACACGCAATATTTTCTCGTCACTTTACAAACTTGCGGAACCATAAATTTCTAGCTGAATCCGTTGTCGCATAAAAGCGTGCAACGTGCAATGAAACAATACCCTCTAATTCGCTATAAATGTAAAAGATAAATATAAAAAGCTTTACTTCTCTAGAATTCCGTAGTATGATTTTTATAACGAGTCCTGTTTTTCGCAGTATTCTTTTGTGACATTTAACAAATTTGCGAAATAATAAATCTTCGCTATAGTCGGATCCTGCTGGCACGCGAGAACTACGGAATCATCGCTTATGTAAATCGCGACAGGAACGCGCGCCTTAATTTATACAGACAAATACAGGTGCTTAATCCTTTTATTACTAAGAAAGCAGACGCAACGTGCATATTGCGAATGCATAAACATAAATATTACGACAACGGTGGACTCGGAACGGTATTTATAATGCGTAACACGCAATGCATAATACACTATTTTCTACATTCATATTGCACAATCCATTTTTTTTATTCTCGCTAAATACTCTCGTAATGTTCTGACATATAATTTTTTTTAATTCTTGCGGATTCCAACCGTATCGTATTCATACCAGATATCCCAAGTTCATTGAATTTCTTTTTTTTTTTTTTTAGTAGCAGACGAATTCAAAATCAGTAACAAATATTTACACAGTTAAAGTAAGTTCCTAAAATTATAAATAGTTCTTAATTGAATATCAGAGGAAGTGGATAAAGTTATTGTTGCCGTTTATGTAAAACGCAACGGAATTTGTTGAGATCTTTGAAGTTTTAGACTCTCCCTCGCGAAAAATATAATAAATCAAAATGTATTGTTTTTTCAACCTGTTTTTTTAATCCCGAGAAATTGCGATTATTAGGAAATAAACTTGCAACTATTTCGAATTTAGAAGAGTCTATTCGAATGCGTTAAAGGTATGACGCCATTGTCGCTCATGTAAATTGCGACATATATGTCGGTGTGACAATTGCACTATAATCCAGCGATATGAGAAAAATACTGAGACGATTATCGGAGTCGGAAATTCTATTGTCTCTCTCTTTTTCTGCTGCAATTTCTCGCAGTTATATCAGACACGAGATGCCTGCAAATAGCTGGCGCAATGCGTCATTGTGATGCCCGCGGGAATTTTCTCATGTGTCAGCGGATTATTGCAACTTTCGGTAACGTTAGCGTAACTCGCAGAACTTGAAGGTCGATCCCTCGCAACGATACCGTCATAAGATTCATCTCGGCGTGTCGCTTTAAAAAACGAAGGATAGCAGGAAGCTAGTACGAAAAGTGAGAAACGCATAAACGTAGAATACAGAGTAAATCATACGAGTATTGGCTATATAAAAGATATTTAAATTCTGTTATACTATGACTATTGAATATTTTATATAATAGTACGCATATAATAGTATATGCATTATTGTGAATCACTTTTATTGTTGTATGAAAAGTGGAAAATATATATAGAGATTGCTAGGTATTGGAACTTTTCGTTTAAATAGATAACTTATATTCTTATTGGATATGTATATCTCTAGAGATACACATGGAGTAAACAGAGTGAATAAAATAAGATTTTTTTTATATAAAATTAGAATTTTAGAAAAAGTTTATAGTCAAAATTTGGAGAACAAAAGAGTTTTGAATTTTTAAAGAGACAGAATATGCTATGGTGTCGAAAAAAAAATAAAAAGCTTTATATATATATACATAAATAAATACCGTTTATGCACATATCTAGTAAAGTAAATCACGCGTGATGTGCTAATTTAAAAAAAAAAAAAAGCTATACATACATATAATGAAAATCCGAGTTATACCCAACGTTATTTTTTCCTTTAATAACTCACCATTTGCAGAATCCCTTTTCATTTCCGACAGATTCTCTCCTTCCCCATGATTACCGCGAGCGTTTTTCTCACCTCAAAACATTCTTTTCCCAAAATCGAGGAATTTATTCGCTTTGCTCGTCGAGCGCGAATTTCGCGACGAGCCTCACAAACGCGCGCGCCACTACGAATGCATTTTTTCGTCGGCGAGAATTATTGGCTTTTTTCATCTCAATGGTCGAGACGCGGCTCTAGGATAATGAATTCTTTTCAGCGCGGGACGCGAGCGCACAGAAATTAATTTAAATCTGGCGGACGGTAATTTGCTCACGTACCGCGAGCGACTACGCGCCTTCGTCCTCCCTTTCTTTCTCGCTATGGAGCTTGTGCTTGTGCCATGGCGTCACCGCGGAAGAACGGCGGTCGTTCCTTAATCAGCCCCACCGACCCTTTTATCGACGGAATCCCTAACAAAGTGCGCGAACGTGTCGCCTCTCGCGCCCTTTACCTCCCCTTCTATTTGTTCTATCGGTTCGCCTCTTTGCAACGGAACCGGCCTTCTACCAGATAGATACAATTCCGAGGCTGGTCAGGAACGGTCGCGCTTGGATAATTGAGTTCGTCCCTTTGACAGGCGCATCCGCCATGTAATCTACCCTTTTAATCCACGTCCATTTACACGTGCCTCTGAAGTAGATTCCCGTCGCGCGTGAAACGAGAACGAGCCATTGCGCGTTGCATCCCGATGGCTTTATCGCCCGCCACAATCATCGACGTTAATCGCGACGGATTTTAATTTGCGTTTACCGTTCTCGCTTCTCTTCCCCGTGGATTACGTTCGTTTACTGTTTCGTGTCGTCGATTTTATTAGATTCGCAGCGGTTTCAAGTCAATTCACATTTGCAAGAGTCGATAACTTTTTGGAATTAATTACTCATATGAAACTAATATTACGGAATTAATTTTAGAAGTCTACCATACACAACAATATTGTAACCAAAGTATCGAAAGTATTGGAGGTAATATGTATTCCTGCAACTTTTGAGCAATATATCTGATGTGATTTAGCGTTTGGAGAGCGCGTGAAAAATAAAGATTTATTATAATTTAAAAATATTAAATTTCTCTCTACCTCAAGTTTTATTACTTTTTAAAAATGAATTTACTTTGCGATTGCGGAAATTATGCAAAAGTTACAATGTCAATCTGTTGATGTAAATATAAATCGTTTTTATAGCAAACATTTTTATAACATGGAAGGAATTTCAACGTGACATTTTGTGTGATGTTACCTTTACAAGGATTTCTACTTCTCCAATAAAATTGTGTAGGAACTTATGAACAGGTAGAAAATTTATTTTTCATAAAATACTTATTCGCTCAGATAACATTTGCGGATTTGGAGGAACTTATAGGTAAACCGAATTGTCTAACGTGGCGGATTCGATTGATTTTCCCAAATTGGCATACATACTACTCGACACAGAAATTGGCCTTGTTACGGTGCTCTCGTCTCGTTACCCGGGAAACCATCGTCCCGTGTCCTTTGATGTGTTCCGCTCTGAGGATCAAGTCTGTGAATGCGAAACGTCAACAGTCTTGGTCGAATTTTCGATCTCAAGTGATCGGCTTCTTCATAGGCGAAATCGATAACTTTGGCAAAACTTTGCTGTAAAATATCGCCGTATTTATACCTCATTAATCCTCAAATGTTCTTTTAATTATGGTTATTGAATATTTGTTCAATAATTTTCAAGTAAAAAAACTACTGCAGCCTGAGAGGCAGATATAATTGATGTGGTACAAGATTTTAAGAAACAAATTTTTCCGCGGTTTTCTAAAAATCAGAGAATGAGTGGTTTTAAATGACCTTTCTTCATGACATCGTTTCGATTGATTCGACGACGTTATTCGACGTTTATTTGCGGTAACTTGTAGCGTTACGGTGACGACGGAGAAAAGCGCGATGAAGCAGACTGCCGGAGTTAATAGAACGCGGTGAACAGTTTCCTCGATCGGAAATTACTTGGGCAACAGGCAAGAACGATTAAAGTAGCCGATATCTACTGTAGTGCTACGAAAGATTGTCGAATGGTATTCCTTTCGCTGTTGCAATCGGCCGATCGCTATATCAATCGCGTATCTATTATGATTTTATGAGCAAAACTCTTATTTCAGATATTGATTATTTAAATCCGATATGGAAAATCTGTCTGCTATCAGAATTAACGCTCTACGTATTAAATCAATTATTATATTATTTTTAGATAAATGAAACATATTATTAATATAAACACAATCACAAATTTCACATACTTTTTTTTCTATTTTACAGTAAATTCAATAATTATTTATTTTTTCTTGAAAATTTAAATGGCTAAAGTTTGTAAAAGATACACAAAATATTTAATATTAAAGGAGTATTAAATTATGTATATATTAAAGTATATTATAAAAGGTATACGTCTATCCAAAAATATCGGTACTAAATTTTCGTTAAGACAAAATCAATTCTAAAAAGTTTAAACATCACACGCCTGTAAATTTCAGCAGATTAATCTCCTTCAATAACACCCAGTATCTATCGATTGTTAGAGTTACCGTATTTCACCGACCAATATTACGAAATGGCGTCGGCAGTCGGTGATTAGAACGAATACGCTCGTTAACGTCGCGGTCGCGTAAAAGCGTTTGAATGTATTCTCGCCAAAACGCACGACAGCGGCGACGGCGGCGATGGTGAGATGGAGATATAATATTCCGGCGACTCTATTTAAAAATATCCCGAGATTTATTATATTCTCTGTCCTCGGTGGACGGAGGACAGCTTTTTATTCTTTCACGTCGCGTGATTTGTGGACCATTACGGCTCTTCGTCTCTTCGTCCCTTCGTCGAAAACGCGATCGCCAACGTCGACAACGGGCGTAGTCCGCATCCGGCCGATCTCGGTCGACGGTCCGAAGGCTCTTCCGGGTTATTCATTACGGGGTCGCGGGGTTAAAGCCAACCCCGAGACTTTTTAGCGATACCCACAGGCTCCCTTTCCGCCTTCCCGCTCTTATCCGGAATCCGTCGTAATCCGGAACGCCGAGATCTCCGATTTATCCCTCCGCGCCCGGTTTGGTGAAATTGCGAGGCGAACTCCCAATATCGATTACGTTTTCTTTCTTTTTTCACCGCGACAACGCTTATTGCTCGTTCGACGAGTAATCGAAGCCGAATTATTTCGCTCGAAGAAACACCTCAGAAGATGCAAAGCAATTTCCGGCATTTCCCATTGAACGCATCATCGATCTTGGGCGAACTTGGCGACAATGAGTTAAGCATTAAATTACGAGAGGCATTTTCGACGCTCATATTTTCGTGCGCAATGCAAGCTGTAATGTAAATTAATTATATGTGTTTCTTTAAATTAATTATGCGTTAAATATAATTATAATTATAAATGTATTCATATTATTAAATTATAAATGTATTCATGTGTCGTGATCAAAAACTTTTCGAGATATATTTTGGCGGCAATAAGTTTAAAATAAATACGAAATCAATTTCGAAATAAATCAGTGCTGTACGAGAAAAACCACACACAGGATCGTTTCCAGAAATTGAAGTAATAATCGCGAACGCGTCGTGAGAAAGTGCAAGATACGTTCCGGCGATATATATTCAATAAAGCTGAATTTGCGCTGTCCTCTCTGACAGGATCGGGCGTAATTCTTTTTATCGGTTATGTACGTCGAAATACGCGCGGATCGAGATGTGATATCCTTTTTTGTGGCAATTCATTCGGATTGGATAACGAGTCGTCGCCTGCGCGGAATCTGATTTGTTGCAGCGTTAATACATTCGCCGGCCGTGCCGATTGGATATCGGAAACAATAACGCAACGCCGATGAGCAACGAGAACGAGCCTCGATGGAACGTGAATTGAATGTTTATCGGCAACAATACGCGGGAATTGACCGCGATAATTTACGAACGGCGCATTTTTGCGGAATTAAAATTAATAATTTCGCAGAATTCGAATTTCGATGCTTTGTGTAGGGATGCGCAAAAGTGGTTTCTATTTTTCGATGAAATAAAAATTGTATTTTTAATTGAAATATAAAGTAGATCTCGATATTTTAAACAAGAATCGCTTCAAACGCCCGTTAAGTTAATCCTATCATGATCATCATAAACAACTTCTATTTTTGCAATAAGTTATTAATATAGAGAGTTAACTGCGTTCGAAACGAGTTTGTAATTGAATAGTGAATTTAAGCTTGGCTACAAAGTACCGCTCTAAATAGCTCCTTCTATCTTACAAAATGTGATCAATTTATTTATTGACAAAATAGCTATATGAAAATATTTGTTATATCATTCAAAAATGATATTAAAATAAATCGAATATAATATGTCAAATATTATGGATTGCGCAAATTTCGTTTGTTTGTGTAAAAGTTTAAATTATTAAATTTTATGCAAAACATAATATATAAATTTATCCAATATCGCGCTAAAATAAATACAATTTTTGACAAATATATTCATACGTCACTTCCCCTTTATTGTCGATGAATCACATTACATAATGATGATAAGCACACAAATGCTATTATATTTGATAATCATTTTTATCGGTCATAACATATATTTGAAATGTTTTTAACGTAAATTGGCACGAGATACATTTTTCCACATCCCTAATACTGGAAATTGAAACTTTATGAGATTACCCGAGAATTTTGATCTCTCTGCATCGTTGTCTCTCTCATTGATGATTCGGGAACGAGCGCTGGCGACTCGTCAACTGCGACAAATCCTCGAATGAAGCCGCCGGACCGGAATAAGGACACACTCTCAGTGCGGTCCACATCGCGAGCCGATAGAGAGATAATCGAAATACTTCCGGGATGACTTTCCGCGAAAACGATCAGACGAGCGGACAAGATACATTAATGAAACCAGTAGCAAAGTTCGGCTTCTTCTTTTCTTCTTTACGCTCGAAGAGAACTTCCGTGTCCCGCACATCGACTCCGAGATACTCGACAACGGTGGGCGTACTATTTTCTACTAGAAACCGCTGTCGGAATTCCGGAACGGCGGGGCGGAATGACAAAAGCGGGGACGGACGAACGGGGCGGTAAGACTCTTCGCATCGACTCCGAGATACTCGACAACGGTGGGCGTACTATTTTCAGCGCTCGATCGAGTCGTTTTCCTTCTCTCCCTCTTCCCGCGCGATATCCGATCGCGGAATCTATCTATCTGTCTGTCTATCTGGCGGCGAAACCGCTGTCGGAATTCCGGAACGGCGGGGCGGAATGACAAAAGACATATACATATGTTTTAATAGATATATACATATATCTATAGATTTTCGATTTTCGTCGATTTATCTCGTTACAGTTTACAGTGTTTCCAATCTCTTAAATTACATACTATCTTAGAAAGTCTCTTGATTCATGGCAAATACAAACGGCTTTTCGCGAATCGATCTTTAGAGATATAATTTTATTAATTTTTCTTTTCTTATCGCTTTCAATATCTATAATTCACAAATATTTTATATATTTATATATACGGTTTTTTTAGAAATATTATTTATATATATTTATGCAGATAAATATGAAAGCATTGTGTGCATGTATGTGATCTTATAAAAGAATCTGGAAAACTACAAATATATACGATAATAAATCTTGAAGTTTGACTCACTCTTCTGTATTTTTCGTGGACTGTCACTCTTTGGAAATTGCGAATGATTTTAAACTGCGATCTGTAGATTTTATGGGACGATCGTGCCGCTATTATTTGCGTAATTTCGTAAAACGATGTTTTTTATCCGCCTCATCTTGATGGAATTATTGTTCGTTTTTTGTCCACCTTGCATCGTCGTATCGCGGTTTCTTATCAATGAGTTTATAATGCAACGATGGGTGTTTATAATACGACGATGGATTTATTTAGGCTTCGGTGCAATTCATCTGAGAATCGATAATCGAAAAACATGCATTTAATATAAATACATTTACAGCAGTGAATGAAATTTTAATGACGTTTATACCGCTTTTAAAGCTGAATATTATTTGCGCGGAAACGAATAGTTTGACATTTTAATTGATTTTGTGCAATCGCGTAATGCGGTTTGCATTATTTGTTTACATGAATAATGTGTGTTTATATTCATCTTGATAAAGACATTTATGCAATTTCTTGTTAGTATTTCTAAATATAACATGCGTAAATGTAATATTATGAATATCATAATAATAAAATTTATATAATAATAAAATGAAATATAATATAAATAATTTTTAATAGAAAATTTAATTTTATCATAATTTTTATCATATGTGCATTTAATCGCATAAGATTTCTAAAAATACATCTTTTATAAAATTGATACGAATGAGATTTGCGGTTAGATTATATTAAAATCCAGGAATTGGAGAGTTTTGTTTAATTTAAATTAAATTAAACTTTCGATGATGTGCGTAGTGCTTCATGTTATCGCGAATGAGAGCACGAAGATCATTTTAATTTGATTGAAACTAACCGAATTTGTTTTCAATTCGCGTTTGAAAAACATATGTATCAAAGAGATCAAAAAGGAGAGAGGAGGGATGTCCCGATCGGTGTTAATAGTCTTTAGTTCAGTTAATAGCCTTCTGCGTGACCGACACGATTTAACGTCCGACTATCGTGGCCAAGTTTCGAGCCGTAATAGAGCTCGTTAATATTCGATCAGCGGTTATACGCGACGCGGGCCGCGTATATCTGGCGTTAATCGTGGCGCCATTAACGACGTGCTAATTCGCGTATATCCCGCCGGGGCCTCTTAAAGGGGGACGTGTAAAGGAGGAGCTCGGTTTGTGCACTGTTCACGGCGCTCTCTTGATGCTGCAAACGCTGCGACGCATCGCGCGTGTAATAATACGCGCCGAAGTGCCTCCGATGGCGTTTGCACGCTTGATAGACGACACCTCTCGATCTCTCGAGAAGACGGGAATCTGTTCGGGGACTTGAGCGCGCATGAAAAGGGATTCTTTGAGAGAAAGGATGCGCCTTTTCCGGCAGAAAGCGTCTTTACATTGGATACGCTCGTTTTCTTCAAATATCACGCATCGCGCACGTTTAAATTAACTAAGGAAAAAAGAGATATTAAGTTTGGATTTGTCGATTTTCTTGAAATCCGAGACAGCATAACGATTCGCGTAACGATTTGCATTTTTGACGCATTTTTAACAAGGAGATTTTATGATATAATATTTCGTTTTTACTTTAACGGAGCTATATAATTCCACTGAATCATATTGCTTGTACGTTGAAATCATGTTGAACTGTCTCTTTACATTGGCGCATTAAGATAAAGTCAGCACCACTGACTTCTATAGATCAGAGTAATCCCTATCCATATGCCCTCCGAGAACGTACAACTCCTTTAAATCCATGCCTATATTATCCTCTTGTCAACGACTTATCCCTCGCTGTCGGACCATATAACGTGTATCTAATACAACTTTATATATGTATATACGTGAACTTATATATCATCTCTTATACATATCTGTAGCATTCTGCAAATTTGTTATTCTAATATGGTTGATGATGCGTACGAAATGCGAACTTTATTGTTATTATTCTGTCTCTCTATTTCGCCGTCCGCCCGTGCTTTCTACGCCGACCAAAACATTTTTCTTATTGCATATTTAGCGCTAGTTAATATCAGATGAAAACAACATGGTATCTCATTAACTTTAGATCCGTTTAATATTAAACGGTACACATGCAAACTAGGCGTTACTAGGCAGATATAACTAAAAATAAATGTGAGTATAATTTGTATTACTGTATCAAATACTATGAATTTATCTTTTTTAGAGAGAATAGATGATTTTAACATTTTTGAAAAAGAATAGGGTTGTCATATACATAGTACGCTTCATATTTTTAATTTGTAATATTGATGACAATATTTTATATAGGAAATAATAGCAAGTTTACATGTATAATAATATAACAAACGTTACACACACGCATTAGTGCGTATATATATTTTTATGCTCAGATTTAATTATCGATTGCTGACTTTTTTTCAAGAAAGTTTTATTTTCTTTTATCTTTCGTAAAATCTTAATTAAGACAGGTTTTTTCAAAGCACTCGCAAAGCATAAATAAAAAAAAAACGAACACTCTGACCATCTATGAACGTTTGCAGCGCCGGAAATGCTGATAAATCAAGATCAAAAGCGAGCGCGCTGCCCGTAATAGAACGTAAAGCACGACGACGGTGATAAGCGTTATTAAGTAAACTTATGGGATTCTAAGTTAAGCGAAACGTGAAGCGACGTTAGCGAAGCGCGTTATTAAAATACATTCGACGGATTTCGAATTGAGATTATTTTTTTACAACTAACTTTGTCCCTAATAATTGATTGTACAAACCATACTCACATATTCATTTATTTTTTGTTTCAGGTACGACAGATTATTTCTCAGTAAGCTTATACCTGTGTTGTGCGATCGCAGCCATCGACAAAGTTCGGGCGTTGTATTTTCACGCTGCGCGTGAGTATTTTTTCATCATAAAAGTTTTATGTAATAGTATCTGTTGAAATGCTATGTATTTATCACATAAAATGGTCTGCCGTATTTCAATATATTTTTATTTGTTGAATTGCGCGAAACGCTCGAATGTTTAAGTATGCTTATTAAGCAATATGGTTTGATGACTCTTTATGGGGCTTTATAGCTGTTTGTACAATAGTTTATGTGATTTCTCTAATAGCGACTTTTCATACATTCGATCATAAATATCACGGTCACAAATATTGTGATTTTCTGCATCCAAAGAAATGTGTGAATTTTTTTACAAAAAAATTAATTAATTATTTTATAGTCGGAAATATGTATAATCGAACGAGAAACAAAGAGAGAAAGATATCATTATTAATGCCACAGTAATGAATAAAATCATATATTTATATCCCTCGATTACATTACTTTTCGTACATTTATTTTTCATATCTCTAGAATTAATTTATGTATGTGTCACTATCTACTAAATTAGTTAAAATTATATGAATATTACAAAATATATTGCATCAAAATGTTGAGAATACGTAAAATTACTATATTATACTGCTGCAATTATTAAAACTCATATTTTATTACGTACTATAATTATTAAAACTATATCAAAATGTATCGTAATAAAAAGTACAAGTTTATCTCCGATGCTTATTTCCAAAAACGCTCGGACTTCTAATTTTCTCAGTTTGGCGCGAACATTTCCGACGTCGAGCCCTTCGCACAGTTACGTGAGCTAACATTTAATAAGGAAGGAAGGACTTCGGTGCGCGACGTAACGTGGCGAACTGTTTCGTCCTGTCAGGCACACGAGTAGCTCGATACGTGATAATATGTGTGTCGCATTGTCGTACTGTGGTGCGTTCTACATTTTAATGAGACATATCAGTCTCTGAGAAATCCGCGGCTGCCCGTCTAAGAGCTTTTTTGTAAGAAAAGAAATGATTTTATCGAAAAGAGAGAGACGAATTACGAGTTTGCTGGTAACGAGGTCTTCTCGTAAAATATAACGACGACGGCGATGCCGAAGTCTTTTTTCGTTTTTTTTCTCTCTCTTTCTTTCTCTTTCTTTCATCTTTTTTCACTCTCCCTTCCACGCCTTCATTTTCCATTTTCCCACTTGCTTTCTTATTGTTTTTCTCTGCATCTCGGCTAATTACTTTTACTGTCTGCCCGTAACTGCACAAAGTTAGCAATGGTCGGGAACTGTTCGGTAATAAGTACTTTTTAATCTCCCATTCCCCTTTCCTCCCCCCGCACCGCGCCTCGTTATTCTGCATAAATGTCATAGCTAGATTGTACAATTCGCTTCGTTTCTTTCGTTTTTCGCCCCGCTTCTTTTCTCCCGCGATTTTCGAAGCTAATCGGTTAATTGCTCGCGGAAAAAATTCGAAATTGCTAATACGGCGAAAAGCGAAGACCATGCAGAATATTCTCGTGCGTGGCGGCGAAATAATCCCCAGATTTCCAAATTATCTGAGCGAGAAAAGATATTTCAGGATTTGTTTAATTGGCTTTAACAGCATTATAAAATACAGTCAGTTTAATCCTTTTGATTTATTACTTGCAGCTTTACGCAACATTTTTGTAAACTGTCGCGAGAAAAAAATTCTCTAAAAAATATCGCGATTTTTAATTTAATAGTTCCTTTCAATTTAATAGATGTATTGTTTTCTTAATAATTTATAGTTGCATTGCACATTTCGATACTTCTCTTCATACTTTGCGTGCATATAAACGCCTGAAATTCACGGCTGCTTTGTCTCCGTGATATTTGTCTCGTTTATTTTCGCTATTTTGTTCGTCTTGTAACGTTACTTATATATATATACATTCTTAACTTTCGTGAAAGGTGATTTTAAATTATGGCACGACGTAATATCGCTGATTGTGCCCGTAGGCGTAAAAGGAATCTCGTTCAACCAGAAATCATGCGAGTGATCATGTCAATCATCATGCGAGTGATCGTGTCCGCCATCAATCTGTCTACGTCTTCTTCGACGTGACGTGAATGGAAGGAATACGATGACTTGCAATGTCAGTAGATTTTAATCTTTGACGATGTATTTTATCCCGTCAATTTTATGTCAATCATAACGATCAACAAGTTCTCAGTATTGATTTCGGAATATTTCCGTAACATTATTGAAACGATGAGAAGAGAAGTAATCGCGCATTTTAAAAATAGTATAATTTAAGTTTGGAAAATCGTAAAAAATATTTGATACATCAAAAACACATCTTTTCTTAATTTTTAATTTTTATAATTTTTTTTTTTTTATATTTGATATAAATATATAATATGAAAAAATGAGTTTCTATAAGAAATGTAAAAATGAATAATGGAGTTGAAGCTGTTTTTTGACTAAGTATATGAATTTTTTAATTATTATTTGTTACGTCTAAATCAGTGTTATGCACTTTCTATAATGCAAAGTAACACGATACATAAAATAAGGATATAAAATATATACTTCTTATTATACAATATGTCGACATTTTCTGAGCTAGTGCATAATGCGGGATAACAGAAATCCAGGACAAGCGTACATAATCCGGTATTTCTAGCCACGTTATCCCGTAATGTCCGTATTAAGCATAGTGTAATTGTAGAACTGCAGCCCGTAGCAATTAAGCGAGTAAGTCTTTATGTACGTGTAGTACGTTACAAGAGCAATGAATGCTAATCAGATATGATAATCTTTCAATATTTATTAGACGTTTAATAATTAAACGTTTAACAAATATAAAAGTAAATATATAATGAAATATTATATAATCACGACTGTGAACATTCTCTTTTCGAAAGTCTCTATAATAAAAATAAATATTATTTGAAGCTTTTTTAAGCGTTCTGCATATGCCGAAGAGATAAATATGTTAAAGCAAATATCGAAGCGAATATAATAACGGAGAAGAATAGCGTAACTCGCGCAAGTTTCACGGGACCGAGCTTAAATCGCATTCGTACAATTCTATTTTCTGGCTATGCCTCTTTTTACTGTCGCCTCTTGCCGTGAAAACGTGTCTTATACGCGGACAATGGGGACAAAGTGGAAAAACGTCTCTCGGCCAGCGCGCGTGCGACCGCTGAATACGTGTGGCCAAGCGAGATTAATTCGCCAAGAATGGACGTTAGCAGCTTGAACGTATTCCGAGTAAAACGTACCGAGCAACAAGCTCCCGAGGGAAAACACGCGGGCCCCTCCGTCTTTTATCAAGGACGAAAAGGAGCTCTTTTCTGTCCCGCCATTGTGCGCGAGGTCCTTAGTTTCGATCGAGATCCTTTCCGTCCGGTTCCCGTATCAACCGTATTCTGTTGTGAATCGCGATAATTCGATTCGGTGGTCGTGGTGGGCCTCTCGGCAAATCGCGGTGCCCGGGACGTTAATCGCACCGGACGGCCGTCTCTGGAAGCGTTGCGACGCCGGAAATTGGTTTCTAAGCGCTTCCTCACGACGCGCCTGCATCGAGATTTAGTGAACTTTATCTTTTGCCTGCCTTCTCTCTATCCTTCTCTCGCTTACGTACTTCCCATAAATACCCCGTCCCACGTTCCTGAAAATAATTTTCGCCCCCGCTTTTCATTTGCCTTAGATTATCGTGGGCGGATTCGATTCTATTTCGGCACGATATTAATAATACGTTAGGACTCGAGGAAAATAACGATAATGCGCGACGTCCTTTTTCCCGAGAGTAGTTCGAAGTTAGAAGAGCAAACATATTATTTATATTAGAAAATGGCCGTGGATAACACAAGTTCGAGCTGCGATCTCTGCCGATTTATGGATACCGCTTTAAAATTTACATTTTTACGGCAGAAGCGCGAGAAAGTGGTGCGAATAAAAGTAAGATGAATTTTATTGGACTTTATCATACTAACTTGGAGTTGATTTTTCCTGAATCGTTTTTGTGTTTGGAACGATTGAGAATGCAATATAAATTTTCCTAATTCTTTTTAAATAACTGTTTTGTCTCGCTTATATGAAATATATAGGCTTCGCGATATTTAACGATGCTAATGCATTGAAATTGTCGGTGGTACGTTATTTCGAACATGAAATGGATGAAGTTTGATCAAAATGGATCGACACGTGTAAATATATAATATGAAAAAATGAGTTTCTATAAGAAATGTAAAAATGAATAATGGAGTTGAAGCTGTTTTTTGACTAAGTATATGAATTTTTTAATTATTATTTGTTACGTCTAAATCAGTGTTATGCACTTTCTATAATGCAAAGTAACACGATACATAAAATAAGGATATAAAATATATACTTCTTATTATACAATATGTCGACATTTTCTGAGCTAGTGCATAATGCGGGACAACAGAAATCCAGGACAAGCGTACATAATCCGGTATTTCTAGCCACGTTATCCCGTAATGTCCGTATTAAGCATAGTGTAATTGTAGAACTGCAGCCCGTAGCAATTAAGCGAGTAAGTCTTTATGTACGTGTAGTACGTTACAAGAGCAATGAATGCTAATCAGATATGATAATCTTTCAATATTTATTAGACGTTTAATAATTAAACGTTTAACAAATATAAAAGTAAATATATAATGAAATATTATATAATCACGACTGTGAACATTCTCTTTTCGAAAGTCTCTATAATAAAAATAAATATTATTTGAAGCTTTTTTAAGCGTTCTGCATATGCCGAAGAGATAAATATGTTAAAGCAAATATCGAAGCGAATATAATAACGGAGAAGAATAGCGTAACTCGCGCAAGTTTCACGGGACCGAGCTTAAATCGCATTCGTACAATTCTATTTTCTGGCTATGCCTCTTTTTACTGTCGCCTCTTGCCGTGAAAACGTGTCTTATACGCGGACAATGGGGACAAAGTGGAAAAACGTCTCTCGGCCAGCGCGCGTGCGACCGCTGAATACGTGTGGCCAAGCGAGATTAATTCGCCAAGAATGGACGTTAGCAGCTTGAACGTATTCCGAGTAAAACGTACCGAGCAACGAGCTCCCGAGGGAAAACACGCGGGCCCCTCCTTCTTTTATCAAGGACGAAAAGGAGCTCTTTTCTGTCCCGCCATTGTGCGCGAGGTCCTTAGTTTCGATCGAGATCCTTTCCGTCCGGTTCCCGTATCAACCGTATTCTGTTGTGAAACGCGATAATTCGATTCGGTGGTCGTGGTGGGCCTCTCGGCAAATCGCGGTGCCCGGGACGTTAATCGCACCGGACGGCCGTCTCTGGAAGCGTTGCGACGCCGGAAATTGGTTTCTAAGCGCTTCCTCACGACGCGCCTGCATCGAGATTTAGTGAACTTTATCTTTTGCCTGCCTTCTCTCTATCCTTCTCTCGCTTACGTACTTCCCATAAATACCCCGTCCCACGTTCCTGAAAATAATTTTCGCCCCCGCTTTTCATTTGCCTTAGATTATCGTGGGCGGATTCGATTCTATTTCGGCACGATATTAATAATACGTTAGGACTCGAGGAAAATAACGATAATGCGCGACGTCCTTTTTCCCGAGAGTAGTTCGAAGTTAGAAGAGCAAACATATTATTTATATTAGAAAATGGCCGTGGATAACACAAGTTCGAGCTGCGATCTCTGCCGATTTATGGATACCGCTTTAAAATTTACATTTTTACGGCAGAAGCGCGAGAAAGTGGTGCGAATAAAAGTAAGATGAATTTTATTGGACTTTATCATACTAACTTGGAGTTGATTTTTCCTGAATCGTTTTTGTGTTTGGAACGATTGAGAATGCAATATAAATTTTCCTAATTCTTTTTAAATAACTGTTTTGTCTCGCTTATATGAAATATATAGGCTTCGCGATATTTAACGATGCTAATGCATTGAAATTGTCGGTGGTACGTTATTTCGAACATGAAATGGATGAAGTTTGATCAAAATGGATCGACACGTGAGAGTGAAATCCGGGATGCGGATAACCGCAAGAGGTCATTAATTCGAATCACAGTGAGAGAGGAGACGTTCCTCTTCCCTCTTCGAGAGGATGTGGGAGAGAGAGAGAGAGAGAGAGAGAGAGAAAGAGAGAGAGAGAGAAACTTTTCGCTGGTCGTAACTTTTAGCGAAGAATTCCCGTTAAACCCGTGTCAGGGATTGCAAAACCTACGGACGGGAGGAACGCTCGTAAAACGCTCTTCTTCGCAAGACTCGCTATCGTTCCGTCAAGATTCTTCGGCTTTTCTTCCACGGCGGACAGGTACGCTTTTATGTCTCCCTGCCCGTGACATAGCCGAGAGTCCTCATTCGTACGGATATTAAATGCCGGCTTAGGCAACATTACGCGACCGTATAATGTCAGGCATTTCTCCAGTGGTTGAAAAGACGGAGCATGTGCTTTGGGAACAACACCACGTGATATGTTCTGACATTTCACTTTATTTTCGTCTTATTCTCTTCCCTTCGCGTTTTCCCTGTATTTCTATCTTTATATTAGAGTATTTATACAAATATATTACCATTACGATTTGTATTATTACATATATTAATGTTTTATTAATAGCATATTTAAGTTTCGATGCTTTATATACAAGTTTTATAAAAAAAAAAAATTTAAATTTTCGAATATTGTAGTTTGATTTGTCGAGAGGTATCGAAGACTTTCAGAGTTTTAGGATTTTTATTCAGATAAATTATAATACTTTTTATTTATTGGAAGGAACCAAACAGTTGAGCTTATCATTACTAGACATTCATAATGGAACGATTCAATGATATAATTCAATTTTCCATTATAGATAATAGGACAGTATGTCGTGCTATTATCATATATGAATATATATGAAGTTTTCATGAATCTGTAACTTGTTCATCTAAGCTCAACGAAATTATGCCACGGAAACTATGCTGATTGTTACGCTATTCAAATTTAATTATAGTTAATTAAAGGTTGAAACGTATTTAGCGAAAGTTATTCTACACGTTAGCTACATTGCCGCGGGCTTGCTATATCGATCCCTTCTTGATTATCGTTTTCCCATCGGTTAATTTAGTTTAGCGACTTCTTCGCGAGATAATTCCAAATGAATCTTTTCTCGATCGGATTTTGTAATCAACTTATCCGGCAGCAGTTCTTTACTTTCGGCCTATCTCTCCGCTCATTTTCTACTTCTTCTATCCGGATTTAAAAGCGGTTTCCTTGCTATCTCAAGAGTTTGTTAACCTACCAGCAGCTATAATTTCGCGGACGAAATCTCTTAGGTTCATTAGATTATCTCATTGCGCACGTCTAATGTAATCAGCACGTGGTTATCTTAAAATTAGCTACACTAAATTCCGTATTTGGATGGGTAAAAAGTGATTATATTTGAACAATGATCATTCTGAGAATAGATTGATTATAACAATGAGATTTTCTATATAAATATATTTCTAGAGTTATTTTCACCGATTTTCCGACAATCATATTCTGAATAATCGTAATTTTATCAAGTTTTTACAACGCACTTTTGAAAATCTTTGTAATATTTTTGTATAAAATTATGATCATATATTATATCAATGAAATTAATGATTAATATCAATATCGAAATAACGTGGAAAATTTTTAATATTTCTATAAATAGAAAAAATATCGTCCAATTTTAGATAATTATTTATGAACACGTGTCTCGTCTAACTTCAGAGATTATAATTTTCATAATGTACGCTTCTCGTATAACTTTGCCAATTATCGTACTTTTGGCTTCAGTATCTTGAAGCAGAAATAGTCTCGGACTCATTCCGGATACGACGCCGTAATTAACAGCAGCAGTCGAGGCATCGTGCGCGCAGCCCGATAATTTTGCAGCCCCGACTGAGTAATCGCTAATTGCGAATTCGGGCATAATCCCGCGATCATCCCGCGCGATACCGTTGTACCGAGCTTAATTGATAATCTCCACCTCAGCGCGGAAAACGTGGAAAACTTTAACGTAGGCCGCTCGCAAACGGGCGCGCGCATACGCTAACTTTATTATCTGAATTATTAGAGGCGCTTTTATCGTCTCATAAATCCGACGATAACGACTTCATTTAACTCGATTTCACGGCGGGCTTCTTCTTCTTCTTGCCTCGCTGCTCTTCGAAGTCCCAATCAGGCTTCATAATATTCATGAATAAAATGTCAGAATTAAATGAAGAATTTTATATTGTGTGTCAGTTGTATGTTGGTGTTATCATATTTTATTGTTTTTACATTAATTATAAATTAACGAAAGATATTACAATAATTACAGCTATAAACTGATGCAATTTTATACATTTTTAGATAATAAGGAGATTTTGTTACTATCGTTATTCTCCGTGCGATATTTTTTAATAATTAAGATTCCGATATCTCTTGTACATAATGTGGAATATATTCCAGCGATCATAGCGACGACGACGCCGACCGTCGTCGCTGCGAGAATAACGACGCAATTATCGTCGGGTAGTAGTTCACACGGACATTTAACGCGGAAACGAGGAATCGCGCACGTCATTGAGTCGAGAAACTGGCACGTGTCTGTCGGTTATAATGAGCCGGCGGCCAATTATACGCTCGATCATCCAACGTCCCGCTCTTATGCATCGAGCGCTTTCTACGACGCCGTTCATCGACGATGAATGAATCGAAAATACGTCAGAAAGAAAAGCGCTAAATGTTACGGCTATTCCGTTGAAACTCGATCATTGAAGTGAGAATAGTATAATCGGTAATCTATTCTCCAAATATATAATTTTCTCTGCATATTATGCCGCAATTCTTACAAAATCACCGCTGATCATTTAATTTAAAGTTTACTCTTTGATTATCAATTTGCGCACAAAACATTTATCTGTTTTTTTTTCTTTCCTATTAATTAAGACAATTAATTTGATCATTGCTATTATTTACTTTTATTATTTATTATGTTCTGGTATGGTATTTAGTATCAACGGGACATAAATTTTTAACAGTAACGTTTATTTGATTATTACAACGAACTAAAGTATCGACAATATTAATCCTCAATATCGCTCTTCATCGAAATACGGCCATAAACTACTTTAAAAGAAGAAGATTCGATACCATATTGCCGCCGGAAGTTATTTTCGTTCTCGATAGAGAGAAATTTGTTCAACGCTATTATTTCGCGCGTGGCGAGAGATTAAAACACGAACGATCAATGATCGCAGTACCGAGAGTCGCAGCTGTTGGTGCAACGTGGGAGAAGAAGGAGGAGGAGGAGGAGGAGGATGCATTCGTGGATGAGTCCGGGTTTCCACAAGCGTGTATCCGGAGGGGGTCCGGCCGGCAATCGTCGTTCCGTTGCTGTCAAATAAATGTCTCGCGCACACACGACCGCGAACCCGACCCGACCCTCGTACCTTCGTTAGTCGACTTTCCCGGCGCTATGGGTCACGATTATGTCCGAAGTTTCCCAATTGGGTCGCGAAAGCTTTCCGTGAGTATTAACGTTGCGACGCACAGGATATACAGAGCGTCCCCAAACTTGCGCCATGAAATTCTCTGATTAATGCGTACCGCGAATACGTTGTTCTGGAACATTTAACTAAATTTCCATAATCTTTATAATTAGTTTGAAAAAAAAGAGCTTATATAGCTTAATACAACTTAAGGGAATAACTTAAGAAAAAAAGTAATTTTATTATAATGTAAGAAACTCTCTTTTGTGACTACATTTATTATAGTAGCAATATATTTTATGTTGAATTTAATAATGAACTCCGTTTTTCGTAATTTTCTAGTATGTGAAATTAAATGACTTGATAATTCTTAGTTTTAAATTAAAATCTCTCATTAAATAATATTTACTTTGGTTTAAATGAAAAACGTTTTATTATTTCAATATTAGTTCTTAATTCAAAATAATTTAGATTTTATTATTTCATATACTTTGAAAATTACTTTGACAGTTTTATTAACGTATATATGTATATAAGGTCCTTTACAATTTAATCAAAAAGTCTCGATACTCCTGTGTAATGCATAGATTTGAATCTAGAATCACTTCCTGTATATAACGGTAAACGAATCGCTAAATGGATCGCGGTTATTTCCATCGGTGAGTATTTCGCCTCTGGTCAGCGGACTCATTTCAATGTATCCCTCCGGTGTTTCCCCTCTGGTGCGCCTCGTAAATTAAGTATTCGCGGGGTGAAAATGCATACACGGTCGCCTTAATCGAGTGGTGTTGCCCGCGTTCCTCGGGGTCGGGGTTACACAAACTTCATGATTATGACAAGGAGTCGCATATTGCAGCATAATTACAAGTTTGTGGGTTGCAATCAAACGTTGCCTAGATTATATAGCGTATTCAATAATATCGTAATAGAAAAAAAAAAAACGTAATAGATAAGGCAAATTAATATATGCGAGCTTGTAAAACAAATTTTATCCGAATTTGTAGTAATATATTATAATATTTGTAATAATATATTTTAGTAATATTTTTTGTACAATTTTTAAAAATTTGATGAGTCGTAGAAAAAAAATTGTTCGGTGATAATATAAGAGATTTTGCAAAACGCGCCCTTCAAGGGAAAAGGAAATAATACGAGAGTGCATTTATGAAACGCTTACAATGCACTCTTGGTGGTTTACCTGGGTAATGATTTAAGGATTTCGGTTCTCTCCGGACTCGGTTTAGCAACGATCACCACCGCTACCGCCGCTAAGTAAGAGGCATCCCATTGCGCGTTTCGTCGAGATTTATTTAATTTACGACGAAAGGAGCCACCTTTGAGTAGGCGTTTAACGGTGAAACGCAGGAGTAAAAGCGGATCGCAAAGCGCGTTTGTCTGACCGCGCGCGCTCTTTGCCGTATCGGGTTACGCAATGCGATATCGAACGTAAAAGCCTCTCGCGCGATCTTCACCGATCCCTTGTTACGGCGCTTTGTGTATCAGACACTGGCACGTCGACGGTCTTTGGTAACACTAATCAGAGGCAATTATCGACGCCGGAAACAAACGCAACTACCTACTACGTATCGAAGCAAGGCTGTGAAATCTTTCGTATTTAGAGACGGTACGTGCTTAATTAAAATATACCGGTTGCCTTAACTGGATCACCATGTTTCGTGCTTCGTCATGCGCATTGAAGAGAGCGTTTACGTTGCTACGTGTTTGCAAGGATTAAAGCTCGTATCCTTGTCGTGCATTTAGCTCAATGTCGCCGTGCTCGATAGTTATGTCACGTCACAATCTTTATATTACGCAATAAGCTTGAAAATGAGATCTTTCGTAGTGGAATATTTTGAAGTGACATTTTAATTGAATTTTTATTGCTTCTTAAGTCTGGTTAAAACTGAAGAATGCTTCGCGTTATCTGTTTATCCATCATGAGACTGCCAAAAACTTTTTAATTTTTAATACTAAATATCTCTAATATTACTATTGTTGTTTTAACAAAGAAACAATTGCCTTTTTATCTTTATCTCTAGTATCTGCGGTTGAAATATTATTTGACGTTTCTGCAGCATCTATGTATATCAAATTTGCACATTGCTTTATATTAGGTCTACTGGAAAGTTCTGTCCGTTTTTGGAATAAAACAAAATACAAATTTTTATTACCGTCAATAAACTTTATTAAATAATGTAATTGCAATTATTATTAATGATTTCTTGCCAGCGTGAGGGCAATTTGTATATCCCATTTTCGAAAAATGTTTTATCTTTTGATACGAAAAATTGAACCAGTGCTTGTTTGATATCTTCTTCATTTTTGAATTTCTCGCCCCTCAAAAAATTTTGTAAGGACAAAAACAAATGATAGTCGGAGGGTGCTAAGTCCGGGGAATATGGTGGATGCGACAGAATTTCCCAGCCTAGCTCTGCAATTTTTTGACGAGTCCCCAAAGCAGCATGTGGCCTAGCATTATCATGATGCAGTATGATGTTCCTCCTATTGAACATCGCCGGCCTCTTTTCATGGACTGCTGTATTTAAATTATCCAGTTGCTGACAATACTTCTCCGAATAATGGCAATTACATTATTTAATAAAGTTTATTGACGATAATAAAAATTTGTATTTTGTTTTATTCCAAAAACGGACAGAACTTTCCGGTAGACCTGATATAATTTAGATACATATTATTTAGGCGATAAGACTCAGTAAAAGACTGAGTAAAAGCGTGAAGAATTAAATTATTACGCAATAGAACAGTCGAACTATCGACTTCTGAGTCCATCGCGTCAGAATGACGACGAAGG
>NW_021853750.1:351150-365514 GCF_003651465.1 Formica exsecta
GGAAAGAGCTCTTTGCAAAACGACACATGAGATAGATTACGGTCGTTCGCCTACTCGGCGACTGTCGGCACACACATATCCCGCCTCTCTTCGAACGTTATCCATAGTGAAGACCTATACCGTCCATCCACGCATGCATCGTCATGTACAGGATGCTGCAAAACTGTCAGTCAAACAAAATTATCTCATTGAGGCTTTAAATAATTCTTGCGATATCCGAGAAATTGTTGTAATTAAAGGATTTTAGTCTTTTTAGAAGATGTAAAAATGTAATAATTTTTATTTATAGCTTAATAGCCAAAATATATTTAGTGATTAAAGAGCTTTGATGAGTTAACATTTATATAAATGTCTAATTTTAAATAACAAAATCTTGTTCTCTCTTTAATGGACGAAAAATGGATTTTTTTCTGAATTTTTCTGAATTTTTCTGATTTAAAATTTAATTGCTAAAAGATATTGAATATTGAAAGACATAGAAAGATTTTAGCGTGCGAGTTAGCTCTGTCATTGTAAATAAAATAAAATAAAATTTCATCTTTTTCAATAAAAATTCAAGCAAAACTCAATTTTAAGAAATATTTACATTAAAGAATTTAATAATAATAATTTTTAGTACTGAAAATTGAAAAATCGGCAAGCCGTAAACTAGATCTTTGTGAAAAAACTCATCTCTTTTTCTTTCTCTTTCTCAGATAAGATGATGAAACTTGAGGTGAAATATGTCTAACATTGAAACATCCTGTACATGCCGATCTCAAGACTTCCGGTTTATCGCGGTTCATCCTTTTCTCGGACGGCTGCATTTATTCGCGACCATACGTGCGCCGGATTCCTCTCGTTCTTTTTCCTTCGTTCTTCGCTCAAATCTTTCCTCCCCCTCGTTCCCCCTTCTTTCTCCTTGTCTGTTTCCTTTTTCTTTTATCGCTCTTCAAAGCCGAATCACCCTGTGTCCACCACCCTCGTCCAAGCCCGTTGCGAGACGCGCATTACCGTAACGTATCTGTAACGGCCTTTAAAAACCTGAACTTACCGTACACCATTGTCCCGTGGACGCGAAATGTTCCTTGGCAAGAATACCGATCGTAGATTTTGGGGGGTGATGTGCTACTCACCCTCGTTGTCCTTATGGGCTGAGAGCCCATATAGGTCGAGGTCCGCAAGCTCGTATCCATTCCGTCAATCTTGATCTTATCGTTCCAGGGATCTTTACGATACGGGACTATAGGGATGCTTACTATATTACTGCAATACATTCTTCGACATTCTCTTCCTTCTGTGGGAAAAGTAATGCGAATTTTTATGAAAATTTAAATTTCTATATTTATGTGTAGCAATAATTCTACATCTCTTTTTCTTCTTTCGATTATCTTTATTCTTTTTTTTTTTTTTTATCCTTTCCTTTCTCTACTAAACGTCAAGGAAATAAAGCAATTTTATTTTGTCACTTTATAAACGCAATAAAAATATTTTGTTTGCGACGCATATGAACGCGACAGGACGAGACTGGACTGACTCGGTCGTTATTTTTGCGAGTCAACAATGTTGGCAAACGAGACGAATTCAATTTAATCCTCGCGATTTTCTCGCGTTCGCGCGCGCGAGCGCCGTCGACATTAATCCTTGGTTAATTTAAGGATCCGAAATCCATCGTCGAAGTTTGAGCGAGTTAGAAGTCGTCAGGATTTTAGGCGAGTTTAACTGCGAGGGAAGTTTTCGCTCCGAAGAAAGCGAGCGAACAGATCGAATCTCATTACGGTCGAATTCTCTCTTGTTTTGTTTTGCGATCTTTTCTTTTCGTCTTCTTTCTCGTTTGTCGTTTTATCCTCTCTCTTCTCGCCACTATTTTTCCTATTTCTCCCTTCGAATTTATTTGCATAAATCGTGGCATTTGGAACACTCCTTCTCGATGTGTATTACAATCTTAATTTATTTGTGTGTATTTAAAGTTTGCTTGCTTTTCCGATAAACTACACTTTTCGTTGAAATGTTTTAAACGTGAATACGTGAGTACGTAATTTACGTTCGTAATTATAGAAATGCACTCGTCAAATTGCGCGCTATATTCGTCTATTCTTACATTCCCAAGCGATACACGACTCGGTGATAATGAATGCTATTTCGAGATTGTGTATTTTAAAACTTTGTTCATTTAAATTTTTTTTAAGTCTTCTCTTTTTTTTTGCGTATATGCATATATAGTAAAATAAAATTCCAAATATAACCCGAGTGCGAAGTTTCCTCTTTTCTCCCCTTTACGCTATTTGGAGATGCTACGCCCTCGTTTATTCGTACAAGTCACATTTTTATCTGACATGAGCTTAGAAAACACAGTTGCATCGAACGCTGCCGCTACAGCAGTAACACGGTAAATTGCTCTTGGAGCATTTGCAACCCGAATATCCATTGTGACTACTTCGTTTTCCTTTTCTTTTCTATTTTTCTCTTTCTTTCTCTTCTCTCTCTTCTCTCTCTCTCTCTCTCTCTCGTCTATTCACTAGATGCCGTTCGCCCGCGTCACATTCGGATTCCCATCGTTTGCTTCCGGCATTGTCTTTCATCACCGACGACGACGTCGACGACGACGTCGATCGCCGTCACCGGACGACCGAACTCTCCACAATTCGATATATTCCAATTATCGCGACGCTCGATATCGATCGCCCTAACTCTTGGCGCGCTTCTTTCCGCATCTGAGCATCTCGTTTCCGCCCTTCATCTCTTTTCATCAGCTCTTTCCCGGTCAACCGTCTCCCTTCCTCACCCACCCTTCTTTCCCATCCGTTCTTTCCTACGTATAGTCCATCTCTCCATCTTTGTCTTTCTTGATTACGTCGCGTCGTCGTTACGGATTATCACGCGAGAGCCGGAATTTCATTTCGCTCTAATTGAATGTAGCGTACGGCGCGACGTTTCCGTTGTTGGATGCACGACGAGTCTCCCATGATTCATCGAGCGTAAGTAGATAGTCGAGCGGGGTAGAGGGAGGAGGGGGATGGGGGATGGTAGCTTCAAACGATGAGAAGAGAGACGGCGGGAACGGGGAGGAGAGAGGGAGTCGCATTGCTAGCTTATTCGTCCCCATCCGTTCTCTCTCGCTAAGTACGTAAGTACTTTTGTACCGCGTCCGCTCTGTATAACGCGTCGTATGCTGCTGCAACAACAACAACAACGCGGCTAATTCCTTAAGTAGGTGTACGAGGTAACGAGGCTTTCGCCGACGCAGGAAATTCCTTGCGATTCTGTCCGCGTTTCCGCCGCTTTTCCTCCCAATTTCCTCCGTCCCTTTGACTGCGCCGATCCTTTTCCGCGATTGTGTCTCGCGCATTTTGCGAACAATTACCCTCCTTCGAATTCCGTCCGAATGCGCGATTACGACCGACGCGATGGCGCGAATGCGAGTTGTATTCCAATTCCCCGTAAATGCGCCGCGATATTATATGCCGTATATACACGTTGAGTCACGTTTCCCATGGAAGCGCATCGCGCTTCTCCGCAACACAAAGACAGACGCCGCCGTGTATTCCGGGGTTGGATTCGCGGGTTATAACGGCGGGATCGAGTTAAAAGCCGCCATGTTGGCGCATATTCAGATTGGGCTGCGGCGATATATTGAATGCAATTATATTCAATGGCAGTGTCGAGCCATATCTGATTGAGTGGATCATTATGTATCGTCAAGTGGAAATGCACCAGTAATTAAGCACAGTATATTATTATAGCGCTTTCCCATTTTTTTCAATACAGATATTTTACATTTCTCAAATGATTCAATGTTGTTTTTCTCCTCGAGTATTGTTCAAACTGTTTCTCAGGATAATTTTATGGATAATATATTAGCAATGTGTAAAGGAATAAGTGCATAACATACAAATATATATACATATATATATTTATATACACTCACAAAAATATGTCTTACGCAATCATAGAAAAACAATTACATCTGGAAAGATTTTATACTATAATATTTTATAACAATTATTTTCTTTGCACTTTTCTCTGTTATAATATCATTTTATCCAATTTTCTTAAAATCGCCGGATTGTTGTCTCTAATTGTTTCTAATCTTTTAATTTTCTTATTTTTTAATTTTCTTTTTAATCATATTTTCTGTTGGTATTTGCACATCCGACATAAGTAAATACATAGAAATTCCATCGCGAGCTTTCTATTATTGACATATCCATCTCTGTCCGTCAATTTCGCTTCTTTTGCCGATCTCGCGATGATGAATTGGACGGCGTGTCGTGGCTGAATATATCCACTGCGCCAAACGCCGAAACTCGATATCACTGGCGTATCAATATACTTTAATTACCGGGGGATGTACGCGCGCGCGTGCCTTTGCGTTTACAGCTCGTATACTTCGTACCTTCGATACGTACCTAGCAAGCTAGCGATATTGCCCTCCCGGAAGCGGAATTTCATTTCGCTTTAATAGAACACCACGTATCGGCAACACTCCACGATATGTGTATTCACCGTTTTGGTTATGCACGGTGTGTGTCACGTACGAATGTTTCCGCTATTTTCGCGTGTTTGTGTGAAACGCAGTGAAACTCCAGCATCCCATATCTCCGCGCGAATGCGCGTCACGCGTTTCTTCGTAATCGGATCGCGCGTGTCCCCGGGCGCGAATCCTCTCGCTCGATGGCGATTTTAGCCGGTTATTAATTTCGACGAGCTTCTTAATTACTTGAATGTTGCATGTTTGCCGTGTATGCGCGCGCGCCTGTATGGTATATACATATGTACGCACGAAATGATCGGTACAGCTGCATGTCGTCGAGTTACGTAGATAGAAACTAGTTTTGTAGAAATAATATATATATATGTGTGTGTGTTGAGATATCGTACACGCACATAGGGACGTTGGGCTTTCAACGGTTCTTGCATAGTGTTTGTTATACATTGCTAAATTAAATGTTTTAATGTCGTTGCTGCACGTTGCAAGTGCTCCATTTATTTATGAATGTAGAAATATGCTCTTTTTTTCTCTCTCTCTCTCTCTCTCTCTGTTTCTCTCTCTTTTTACCGTGTGTTTTGTAAGGGAAATCTGTTATTACAAATTCAAATTTTCATTTACCGTCATTCATTGATAAACGCTGATGGTAATGGTTCCCAGTTTTATAATCACACATTTATAATCACACTAAACAATATATCTAATAAAGTAAATCATTAATCCTTAATCCGTGAGATTGAAATGCATTCAGAGTAGACGCAAATGTGATATCTAATTATAATTCTGCAGGCGAGGTTTAAAATAATTATTCCTTTGTTACATGTTTATTAATACATACATATATATTGTCAGTGTTTTGGATATTCGATTAAAAGTTACAAACTGATTTCCACGATAAACCTTTAAAAAAGTCAAATCAGTGCGCTGTTATTATAATCCGTTAATTGATCTATCATCGAGGTGCGCGCTTTTGTGTTTAAGCGATGGAATCGTTATTGGCAATTAATCGCTAAATCTGCACCAAACATACTTTCGGTTTGTCGAATACGGCAATTATGCGCCTCGACGTACCACATCGTGTTGATACAAACGGTATGAATAGATAGGCGTGCGGTGGCACCTGTTTCAGGTAATACAAGATAATCCACTCCAGCAGGACTAGCTGCCGCTTGGTCCTCCGGTAACGCATTCCCACGCTCCCCGGCCATTCGATCATCGCAATTATCGTTCGCGATGTTATCGCGGATCCGAATTAGGGCTGTGCTTGTCGCGGAAATGGAGCGGAATCCGTGGGATCGACAATTGGCATTTTCTCTCTCGCGCATAGGAAACACTTACGTAAATCGCTCCAAATTTGTACTCATCGTGTACAAAATTGGAAAAGCGATAATATCTATTTTTAACATTGAAGAAATGATATTATTTGGTGTAGAGGGATAATGCAGTATTATTTTGTATAGCTCTCATTGTGTGTTTCGGTAGTTTTGGTACCAACTATTGAAATTTTGCGGGAATAAATTTATAATACACATAATAACGTTCGCGAAATATGATTAATACAGATTATTTGTACCAAAAATCTCATTTTTTGTTTAATATAAATAAAAATACATTTTTAACAGATCTATTTGATTTGTTCTTTTTTTAATTTTTAAAAATTGTTTTGTATTGGATTTGTTATATTAAACTTGATTTTTAACGAGAATATGTATAACAATTCTGTTACGTTTAGATAATTGATACAGCAAAAATTTGTAACTTTATTTTAGATATTTGTAACACTATGACGTTTCGATGAGACTGTTTGATTTTCAATTTCAAACTATTCCAGGACAATTTCGGCGGGATTGTTCATTTCCATTTTGGATGCAAACCTATCCGCATATCGAAATCATTCGTGTTACAACGAAAAAAAAAAAACCAACGGTACGATGTACAAGCAAACAGAGATCGTGTACACGCGATATCTTCGTCGTTCACACCGAAACAATACAACGAAGGATTCGTTCGGGCTAGCGACATATACATTAATTTCTGTCGCCGGAAAATATTTCATCGGCAACGTCTAATAATTCTACTTACGAATCGGAGAGATATTTACGACTTAAGCGCGTCGTGATTATAAACGCCAACGGCAAGGGGGGCGAGCGAGATTTATTGCGACTGTTCGCTCGGCGCGATCTGTCTTTTCCCGCGAGCTAGATATCCCTTCATCTCTGTCTTTCTCTTTCTCTTCTTTAATCCGGGCTGTTTTCACGTGACTGTATCGCCGGGAAAAAGATGGAGACAGTCACGCCCGACATGTGCGGTCGCCCTTGGACCAGGAACGGAAAGTCGACTATTAAGTTTCGTGTCCGAAATACTCCTCGTCGGCCTTGATTCGTCGATGGTTTCGGGGTCAGATCCCGAAGCGGCGAGTGGACCCGCGGGAAATCTTGCCCGTCGTCTCGATGGTTGAACCCGTCGTGCGAAAACCGGGAGCATGATGCCCAGATCCCGAAGCGGCGGCGAGTGGACCCGCGGGAAATCTTGCCCGTCGTCTCGATGGTTGAACCCGTCGTGCGAAAACCGGGAGCATGATGCGGGCGCCTCGTGCGCACGTCAAGATAACAAGAACAGAGTGAAGATTGCTTCATTAGCAGCAGATAATTCCGCGCCGCGTTTTTCTGTCATCATCTCTCATTCTCTTTCTCTAGCTTTACGGTTATCGGAATGCGGGGAACATGTTTGTTTAGATGCCCTTCGTAAATTATTCCTCCCACGTGTATTAGCTTTTCGGGACGGCAAGTGGCAAAAGAAAATATGATTTCTCACGACGACTTAATAACTTGGTAAAAAGTTAATTAATATGCGATACGCGCAAAGGCGTTTTACGCGGATGATAGAAAGTTAATAAGACATATGCAATTGCTTGATATTATAAATTAATTTAACCAGCATCTATTAATTACTTATCAATTTAATGTTGAGTAATTAAAATTGATATCAAGATTCCTGCTTGATTTGCTTTTTTAATCTACATTTTTTAGAAAATCAACTTAATCAAGGAACGGATAAATTGATTGCTTACACGTTTAAGAAAAACAATAGAAAGCATTTTCCAGATTTTTAAAAGATTTCTATTTCAATATATTAGTATATAAAAAAGATTGATAATTTATAATAATATTTTGAAATATAGGTATTTAACGTAGAAATAAATGAGGGCTGGAGCATTCTACTATGCGAAGGAAATATTTCTTTGTCCGTCTTGGCATTAGAGATAAAAAGTGATAAACGACAGCCATCTCTCACAATCTGCATCAGATTAATCTACATAATGTCGATCTAAATCTCGGAATTCGCATAACATTAATATGAAATCCATAAGAAAATGTAGGATGTAGAGTCGCATAAACCGGGGTTAGAATGATGAGTGTCCATTTCAGAATTGGGGGAAATTTTTTTTTCATTTCTTTTTCTTTTATTTTCGTGTCCGTTTTATATTAAAGTGATATGTGTGTATAGGGATAATACTATTTCTCCCGTTATCCTCAAATACGCAGACAATTTTGATTGATCATAATCATCACAAAAATTTGTGTATCTATACGAATCCGTTTACTTTAGCACCACGTGTCTGATTATCCCTAAATTCAGTGCGACATTCGAGCAAGAGAGAGAGGCTTCCCTCTCGCAGTCGCTACCGTGAAAAATCCTCTAATTACGCTCGCGCGCACGCGATGATTAACGGCCGCCGGGCGTTTTAATTGTTCGCATTTTCTCTATCGACAGTTTTGATTCACGCGACCGGGTTTGTTCTCCTCGAGCGCGACATTTCAGGGACAAATTGGCGCTCGCGCTTGCTCGCGCTAAATCGCGCACGAAGATAAAGAGACTGGGCTCTGCCAGTCGCGCGATAATTAATCA
The DNA here is from genome assembly GCF_003651465.1 of Formica exsecta. Taxonomy (NCBI): domain Eukaryota; kingdom Metazoa; phylum Arthropoda; class Insecta; order Hymenoptera; family Formicidae; genus Formica; species Formica exsecta. The sequence continues at coordinate 359,528 of NW_021853750.1, forward strand.
ACGCTGTAGCCGCATCGCGTAATTGTTTATGCAACATGGCTCATTGTTAGCCGGCAACAATGCTGCTCGACGGCCGACAATAACGCACGACTACCTGCGGCTGCTGTGCGCGCGAGTGGTACACTTTACCGTTCATATTTCTGTATCCCGCCACAGTCGTTTCTTTGTTCACCAACTGCCGCCTCCGAATGCGAGCAGCACAGATGAAATTGTGTCTGGTCAACCGTGCTGCGAGTTTCTGTTTGGTCTGATTGATTTCCGACAAAGAGATAAATGTTGAGTTAGAGCTGCCGATTCGACTGTCATTACGTGATATATATAAACGAGAGGACTTTAACTAGAGGCTAATTTAATAATTTGAAGAATTAGTAATATTGTATTTATTTTTGAGAAATTGGCGAAATAATCTAATTAAAATGTCTATTAATTGTATATGACAGTGCCATTTTCTTTGTTGAATATTGAAATGGATTCTACATATTTAGGAAGCTGGCCTCGTTATCAGAAAGTTAATAACTGTCACATGGATTCATAGCAACGTATAGTTTTTCTTCGATCTTCTTTTTTCTTCTTGCTTTTCTTTTTAATATTCCTCTGATATCGCGGCCACCTCATTTTTAATTAAGCGCGTTTGCGCTTGATAGTCTCGATTTGGACACAAAGTTCTCCGTAATTGGATGCTCCTCTGCTTTCGTCCGAAAAATCTTCCTAGATAGTAATTAATTTTTCGCCTACACTCGCACGCGAAAAACGGAAGACGATTGAACTTTCCACCGCGCGATCGATATATCTTTGATACCGCCGGCCTTTATCCTTAATTGGAAGGTGGTAGAGACCGTGCTGAATTATCTTCCACCATTTCCCCGACGAAGAGTTACGACTCCGTAATTAACAATGCTTCTTAAGGTCCGGATAATATCGATAGGATTGGCTAAAATCACTGTTCTATTATTTTCGCATAAAACAGTTGAGATTTTCATCTTTTTAAAGATGGAAAATTGATTAATATCTACGATTATAATATCTGTAGGGATGTCTATTGCTGTTACCGCGCTCGATCGCGCGTATTACGGTTGCGTTTAGTCGCAAAAAAATCTCGGCTATCTATAGCAGGCAAGATAAACCTTGGTGTACCTGGCACCGTACATACGCTCGCATCGGCGAATCCGTTCGTCCCTCTAGGAGCAAATAGAGCGTATCGCATACGGCCTATCGTCGCAATATGGAAATGCGTAAACAGGTCGTGTGCCTGTCATACTCGTTGTAGTCATAATCTCGACTAGGTTGCGATATTAAAAGCCGCGGACCAGCCATCGCGAAACAAGAATAATTAAAAATTTGCCCCGCGATGCATAATGCTCGCTTTTTAATGTCACAATGTTTTCCTTTACCTGCGGACGGTGCATGACGCGAGGCGTGTTGTTTTAAAATTAAAATAGCAAATACACATAATAAACATTTGGACTTTTGAATTGCATCATTATATCGCTCAGTCACAGTTAACGCGACCAATTTTGAAGGAATTCATTATGAAAGAAGGGATTTATTTTCTTTGATTTTTTCAATTGTTTCCACTTTAAACACGTGTCATTAGATTAATGTATTAATTTATAAATATAATATGTATAATATTATGTATAATATGATATGATGTTATATTATGTTATATATTAATTAAAGCTCGGAGATTAATTTGTGAGAGAATAAAAAATTTGATTTTGTAAAATTATAAGAGATTATAAGGATTCTCTCTCTCTCTCTCTCTCTCTCTTTAGATACAAGAGATTTTGTAATATATTTTAATATTTAATTTTGTAAGATACGATGAAAATATTGTTGGAAACTAAAATGCATTAAATCGGGCATTATGAGATTATAAAGCGCATAGAACAAAAAATCAAAAAATTTAATGGGCGAACTGACAACTTAAAGTACTTTGATGAATTATAACTCTATCAGTCCGTCGATTGCGTTTTATGTCATTTTGCCGTTTTAGTTTAATCATCCGTCTCCACTCGAAAGTTAGAAGGGAATAAAGATTATAATTTCGGAACATTCTGTATTTCAGAAGTTTAACAGTGAAGGTACATAAAGTTATGAAACGATAGTTTGGCATAGTTCTTTTTCAAGCTTCAAGAAACTCGTCTTTTCTCTAAATCTTTTTTTCTTAATATACACCACTTAATTATTTGTTATCTTAATTTAAACATTTATTAATTATTTGTTATTTTAATTTAATTTTTCATATTTTTATTTAGCGATCAATATCTTTTAACAATTAAAAAGTCATTGTGCTGTTAATCATCATATTTTATTTTACTTATATGTTTTTCTTATAAACTAAGAACATTACGAAGACATTTCTCTTCTCTATTCTCATTCTGGTCTATTCTGGTTGGAATAGTGCATCGGTTATCGGTAAACCTCGGTAAATTTCTATCGATCGATTCGCGTCAAATGGTTCGTGTAGAGTCTCGTCCGCGGTTTGTCCTGAATCCCCGAACATTGGGTTCTCCTCTGTCAACCGGATTGGGGATTCGAGTCGGCCAGTGTGGGTTTGACGAACTCATACTTCTAACCACGGAATCGCGGAATCCTCGAGGTCTAATGAAGGAAGAGTATAATGGAACGATGGAGTTGACATTGCACGCGTGCTCATGTGCCATCCAATCATTTCTCTTTTAGAGTCTTCCTTAACTCTCTTTGTACATATATGCTTAACGTTATATTATATTTAACTTTAGCTTCTTTCTGTTTCTTTTTCTACATATCAGAAATCATAGAAAGATAAAAGAAGCACAATTGTACTAACTTGTAAGATTAATGCTAATTCACGGTAGTGACATTATTAGATAATTTATACATTGATTAATATAATAATTAATAATCAATTTAGAAGGATATTACTTCTATGATTCTTTAGAGAATTATTTTTATATAATTAAAGTGAATATATATTTTTTATTAATTTATTTTTAATTTTATTGAACACAATATATTAGGTCTACCGGAAAGTTCTGTTCGTTTTTGGAATAAAACAAAATACAAATTTTTATTACCGTCAATAAACTTTATTAAATAATAGAAATATATTAGTTATGAAAACTGTATTTTGTTTAATTTTATAAATATACATGAAATAAATAATATTTTTGGTAATTAAATTTTATATAAATTGCTGACTAAACAAGGATGAAAATTCATTTTCGCGAATTGGAATTAAATCTCGTGCAATTGAATATTTTTCGATACTACCGCTTACGTAGGCTAGCAAAATTGTTACCTCGAACGTTAGAATTGATCACGATTTAAAAGATATCCAATAATCGGCAGAACGGGTCCTTTGCTCTCGTTCCGCGTATTTCCGCGACCGCGATCGCTTTCCGCGATTTACAATCTATTCCGCACGATGATTCGTTCGTGCAAGGCAAGTAAGGGGCGTCTTAAAGATGGCACGTTACGCTGTCGTTGCTTCGGACTTACGACGGTTATAACTCGTTTATCGGCGATTCCGAGCGCTTCGCGACGATATAAATTAATGCAGCGACCCGAACGATTTTCGTACGATTTGTTAGATCACGGCGCGGTCTCGCTCGTTCGCGTATTTTTAGGCGAATCGTTATCTTTTCATGGGCGTCTCATGCCGGATAAAAGCGGCGGGTTTTTATTTATCGGGGTAGTGGATATAAAAGTTGGTCTCGCGTGCAAAACGACAAGGAAAAGCGAAATGATGATTCTCGAGCCGTCACTGGTTGTACAACGTTATTCAGCATATGTTTCTTTTTAAAAAGAGTTATGTAACTGTATACTTGACATAAAAGAAACTTCCACTTCCACGTGTAACGTTAACTCTCGAGAAGTTTTGTACGGGAAGTTATATGTATTTTTTACCGTTACTTTTGCTTCAACTTTTACTTCCAACACACTGAATCAGCAATGGCTTTCTGAGAAAGTTATAAACGTAGTTGTTTCGGCGACAAAGCTCTACGTTTCGTAATATCCGGTTCATCTTATTCATGCGGATAATAAGAGGATTAGTGTCGTAATTTAATCGTGCGCTAATTTCTCGTTTACCTCTCTCCTTGATTCAGCTTCGTTAAAGCGAATTTAGACGATTATTCATTCTTCAGAATTATTCTTGAAACAAACTATCAAAAATGAAAAGAAGCGTACACGCATGAAAGGATGTTCTCGCAATAATAATTTCTCTGTAAAAGATTCCTACGAGATTTAAAGATTGTCTGAAATTTTGAAAGAGGAATTGTCAATTTTTGCAGAGAAATATGATTGATTACTTGCGATATCATTAATGATAAGAAGAATGCGTCAATGTGTCAGCTTCGCATGATTCATTCGAGGGGCGATACTGCATTGAGGGTGAAAATCGTGTACATATCGAGTTCAACTTGCGCGCTCACCTTCGATATCTCTGTCAGCTGACATTGTTTTACGGCTCGTTGTTCCGCATGCCCCGGGAAAATTGTTCAGTCGCGCTCGATTTGCCACGAATGTGGCAGCAAAGTATCCGATATATGATTTCCCAGAAAGAACGAGACTGTTCAAGACGGGAAGGCCGAATAAGGACACCAGGCACAGAGCGGGAAAGGGATTCATATAGCAGCCGAGTATGTTTGCTCAGACCCGCGATATCAAATTTGAAGAATTTTTATTTTCTAAGAAAATTGTGGGAGGCTGTGATCCTCTCTCTCTCTCTCTCGGCGAAACTTTAATTAAATCTCTCGACTTATTGAACTTAATCTCCAATATTGAATATATTTTTATAAGAAAATTTCAAATTTATTTTTTCGGGATATAATATTTTACTATTTTTGTAACATTTTCGAAATTGAAATTTTTCGAAATCTTTTAATATTAAAAAACCTAGAGATAGAATTTAATTCTTTAGATATTTAATGCAACAATTTTTTCATCCACGTCAGTATTATAATACTTTAATCTAAAGCCAAATTTTTGATCGGGGATAAAAAATTAATGATTAACTAAAATATAAAATAGGGAGAAGATATGAGAATTTAATTACATCACAATCGAGAGAATTATTCTTCGCATTAAATTTTTACAAAAGAAGGATTGGCTCCGCGTACACTCGTCGAATATTCTAGCATATGCATTTTAGAGTGTGTCTCAAAGCATAATGGAAAAGGACACGTGTCAGCACGTGTCTCTTCGAAATTTCTGCTAGCGATGCTAGGTTCGTTTGTTTGTTATCGGAACATATTTATATTTAAGATCCACGTCGATTGCTTAGTTTCTCTATCGTTCGACGGAAATTGATTATTGATTCTATATTCTGGCGATGACACGTATCGCGGGTACCGCTCGCTCGCCGTCCCGGGGGCATCTCCAAGAAAATTGTCTGTCGTTCTTGCGGCCCCCGGGCTTACTCCGTTTTGACCTATCCGCGTCGCGGAAGTGTAGCTTTATACCATGTTGTTTGGCCAAGACGAATCCGCGTCCTTCGATTTTCCGATGTAATAAGACTCTCGTCGAGGATTTTCCGATCACGGCAACGCACGGCAAAATAATGTCTCGGACTTCGACGTTTGGAAATGTCTCCTGTTTCGATACTATCGATATTTTTCTCTCGATGTTTAGCATTTTTGATAGTCATAGAAAGGAATCATTCTAATAAGATATAACAATTACATAAACAATTTGGATAAACAGTTGGACAATTGTTAACAAACTATATGGTGTTATCAAAACATTTTATTGCAACAAATCGCGATTGCTTTTATTTTAAATAAACATTGATTTAATTAGAGTTTCCGATTTGTTCTGGCAAAGTATTATGAATTATTTATTAGTATAATTAGTAACGTTTTCATAACCCGCTGTATCTTTCATATACATGACATATTAATAAATTATAGAGAAATATTGTATTATATATTCTATGTACATATTATAATAATTATTAATATATTTATATTATTATTTATTGATATTATATATTATTAATAATA
>NW_021853751.1:0-839 GCF_003651465.1 Formica exsecta
TTCATAGCCGCCCAAACAGCTGTAGCGGCTGCTTTCTCACCAATAAAAAAGTCGAATCTCTCGCGATAATACGTGTTCGCGCTTTCGTGGCGAGTATATTATCCGCAACGTGTCGTTGCATGAGATCATTGCTTCCAGAATAAGCTATGTCGTGCTCGCGACACGCGGCATCCAATGGATTGATACCTCGATCGCCTCTAGCCAATCGTGTTTCTAAATGAGTTCCCGGTCCGCAAAACTGATAGCCTGGAATATGTAATTCGATAGGAAGTGCGTTTATCGCACGATTTAACAAACCACTACCTCTTATAATTTTTGCTGGCATTTGCCACAATTTTTTATTAATGGTGTTGGACCGTCGAAATGTGTTTGCTGCCACGGCAAATTATAATGTCGCATGCATCAGCGATATTGTTGAACCTCTGAGTCAGCTTTTATATGTTCGGGAAGCTTGTCCCACAATTGTTCCACGTAGCTACCAAAGTCTCGCAGTAAAACAATCTTGGGGATAATCTGTAACTGCTCGGTGGTAAGCTCGAGAATATCGCTGTCAACCGATAGAAGAAGAAACATTTTTGAGACTGAGCGGTTTCGATTCGGTGCGCCTCTATAAATATGGCCCCAATGACTCGATTTCCAAAATCTGATTTGAGATTCGCGAAAGCAAACATGCGGTTCGCGCGATAAGCGACGATAATCGAAGTGATAAATTTTGACGATAAAACACGAGTAATGTCCGAGAAAGAAATACGAAAGCATGGAAACATGCTGCCGACTACTATACGCGGTATCACTTGCGGTCCTTCGAATTGCGGTAAGACTAACGTGTTGATAAGTTT
>NW_021853752.1:0-5339 GCF_003651465.1 Formica exsecta
GATCCCCATCACCAGAGTTCTCACACTCCCCATCACCGTCCAGGGAAAGACTATCCAGCACCAGTTCTCCGTGCTGCCGAGCCTAAGTAGCCCCATGTTGATAGGCATAGACCTATGGGCCAAGTTGCGAATCACGCTGCCACCACCGCCGCCGCCAAAAGAACCGACTGGCAACCTGACCACTCTGGGAGTCATAACCGTCGGCAGCACCACCGGGAGATCCGAGGAAACCCAGCGTCTGGAAAGGTTTTTAGCGATCGAGTTACCGAAGTTCGAGCAGGTTCAAGGGCCAACCGATCGAGTACAACATCACATCCGATTAAAGCCCGGACCTGCCATCAAACAACGATATCGGCCACGTAATCCGGCGATGCAGGCCATCATTGACCAGGAAGTACGAACGATGGAGAAGGAGGGAATCATTGAGCCCTCAACACCCTCAACCAGCTCTCCAATCGTCCTGGTCAAGAAAAAGGAAGGGGCCTACCGCTTTTGCATCGACTATAGAAAACTGAATGCGGCCTCTGCGGCCTCCGACTATCCGCTGCCGCACATCACGGCCACGCTGGATAAGCTACGGGGAGCTAAATACCTGTCCACGCTTGACCTGAAAAGCGGATATTGGCAGGTGCCTCTCACACCGCAAAGCCGACCGGCGACCGCATTTACCGTGCCGGGCCGTGGCCTGATGCAGTTTAGGGTGATGCCCTTTGGCCTGCATTCGGCACCCGCTACCTTCCAGAGATTGCTTGACTCGATACTCGGCCCAGAACTCGAACCGCACGTCTTGGTGTACCTCGACGATATTATTATCGCTAGCCGCACATTCGAGGATCACCTACGGCATCTTTCCGAGGTCTTTCGCCGCCTGCGCCAGGCACGGCTCCGCCTCAATCCGGACAAGTGCCACTTCTGCCGGACGAGCCTCCGCTACCTCGGGCACGTTATCGACCGCCGGGGTATCCGCACCGACCCGGAGAAAGTGAGCGCCGTCGCGAATTGGCCAGCACCGACCACCGTAAAGAAAGTACGCCAGTTTCTGGGAGTGGCCTCATGGTACAGGCGCTTCATTGCGGACTTTTCGACCCTTGCCGCACCCCTCACCCGACTGACGCATAAGAAGGTCAAATGGACCTGGACGGACCACGAGGAAGCCGCTTTTCGGGGGCTAAAGAAAGCCTTGACCACCGCGCCGGTCCTTGCCTGTCCAGACTTTGCAAGGCCATTTGTTCTCCAAACCGACGCCAGCACCCACGGCCTGGGGGCCGTATTAACCCAGCACCTGGACGAGGGAGAGAGAGTCATCGCCTACGCCAGCCGAACCCTCAACGCCGCGGAGCGTAATTACAGCGCTACCGAGTTGGAATGCCTGGCAGTCGTTTGGGGCATCCGGCGGATGCGCGAGTATCTCGAGGGTTACCGCTTCACGGTCTTGACCGACCACCAGGCCCTCCGTTGGCTGCAGCGGATCGAGGAACCTACCGGCCGCCTAGGGCGATGGATATTCGAGCTTCAGCAGCACGACTTCGATATCCAATACCGCCGAGGGGCCCTTAACCGGGTGGCCGATGCCCTGTCTCGTACGCCAGAGGCCAACGCGGTCACGCGACAGCCAACGTGCCGCTGGTACCGCCGCATGCTCACGGAGGTAGAATCGCGGCCAGCCGACTTTCCGGACTACGAGGTGCGGGACGGGCAACTCCGGCGACATATCCTGCACGACCTGGATTTTGGGGAAACACCGACCGAAGACCAGTGGAAGCAGTGCGTCCCCACCGAACAGCGTCTACCCTTGCTCGGCCGGCTGCACGACGATCCGGCAGCCGGACACCTCGGTATCGCGAAGACCATCGCTCGCATCGCGCCAATGTACTATTGGCCAGGCATGTTCCGAGACATTACCAGATATGTCCGGAAGTGCCCGACGTGCATAGCACACAAGGCCTCGCAACAGCGACCGGCCGGGACTCTACGCGCGACCGCTTGTACCGCCCCCTGGCAGCAGGCCGCCGTCGACTTAGTCGGGCCACTACCCCGATCCACGAAGGGGCATACGTGGCTGCTGACCATCCAAGACCGCTTCAGCAAATGGCTAGAGATGGTTCCATTACGCCGGGCCACCGCTGAGAATCTGGCACATGCCGTGACTCAGAATCTCATATATCGGCATGGGTGCCCAACAACGCTGGTCTCCGATAATGGGACCCAGTTTACGTCTCAGAGATTCAAGACGCTCCTTGCCGCCTTCGGGATCGCGCACCGCAAATCGCCCGTCTATGCGCCTCAATGCAACCCGGTTGAGCGGGCCAACCGCACGGTGAAAACAATGATCGCCCAGTATGTGGGGAAGCAGCACCGAAACTGGGATGAACGGATAGTCGCGCTACAATTCGCGATCAACACCGCGAGACACGAGGCCACCGGATACACCCCGGCGTACATCATACACGGGCGCGAATTGGCACGACCCCACCCGGAGGACCGGAGACCGCCGGCCCCTGCTCCAAGTCCGGACGTCAACCGGAAACGGCTCGAAGAGGCCTTCGAGGTGGTCCGTATCCACCTGGCTCGCGCGTTCCAACGACAGGAACGCCATTATAATCTGCGGCGGCGCGACTGGCGCCCGCAGATAGGCGAGCAGGTCTGGAAGAGAGATCGGCCCCTCTCCAGCAAGAGCGGCGCATTCAACGCCAAGCTGGCGCCCCGATACATTGGGCCCCTGGAAGTCCGGAAGATCGTGTCACCGGTCGTGGTGGACCTCCGCGACGCCAGAGGGAAATGGCACCGGCACATTCATGTGCAAGACTTGAAGCCGGCCCCAGGACCCGACAGCGAGCCAGCCGAGGAGGAAGGCTGCGAGGACGACGACGCAGAGGACCACGCCGCCCATGCCCTCCCACGACCAAACCGGCCACCAAGACCCCCCCGCACCGCCTAGATTTAAAGAGGGGGGGTGGTGTAACGATACCGTTACTAACGGCCTAGCGGGCCGTTCCACCACCCGCAATTTTGAGGCTCGGCGCCAATGGCGCCCCTAAGCTCCCACACCCGTGTCACGGCCCCACCGTGGGGCCGCCCCACCGCGCACCGATTCGCGTGAGTGGGAGGCCGGCCGCCGGTATATAAGGCGCTCCGGCGAGCGTAGCGTTACCAGTTCCCGATCCCGAGTCCTACCTAGTACAACTCCTGATCCGAAACCTATACCGCGTTACACCAGGCTACGGGCTACCCGTAGTTACGCCGGGCTACCCGGTTGCTGGGACGGCGCACCCTGATACCTAGCGTTACACCAAGTCACGGGCTACCCGTGGTTATGCCGGGCTACCCGGTTGCTGGGACGGCGCACCCTGATACCTAGCGTTACACCAAGTCACGGGCTACCCGTGGTTATGCCGGGCTACCCGGTTGCTGGGACGGCGCACCCTGATACCTAGCGTTACACCAAGTCACGGGCTACCCGTGGTTATGCCGGGCTACCCGGTTGCTGGGACGGCGCATTCTACCCCGCGTTAAACCAGGTCACGGGCTACCCGTGGTTATGCCGGGCTACCCGGTTGCTGGGACGGCGCACCCTGATACCTAGCGTTACACCAGGTCACGGGCTACCCGTGGTTATGCCGGGCTACCCGGTTGCTGGAACGGCGCATTCTCGATCCTTCGCGTTAAACCAGGTCACGGGCTACCCGTGGTTATGCCGGGCTACCCGGTTGCTGGAACGGCGCATTCTCGATCCTTCGCGTTAAACCAGGTCACGGGCTACCCGTGGTTATGCCGGGCTACCCGGTTGCTGGAACGGCGCATTCTCGATCCTTCGCGTTAAACCAGGTCACGGGCTACCCGTGGTTATGCCGGGCTACCCGGTTGCTGGAACGGCGCATTCTCGATCCTTCGCGTTAAACCAGGTCACGGGCTACCCGTGGTTATGCCGGGCTTCCCGGTTGCTGGGACGGCGCACTCTTAGTTCATAAGACCGTACCGCGCCCCGCGCACCGTTCAACCTGGACGGCCGTTCGTATATACCGCGACCGTTTCCACCGTAAGACCACTTTGGTCTCCGTGTATCTTTCCGTCTAAATACCGCGAACCGTTAAACTGTAATACCGCTTTATACATATACCGCGACCTGCTCTATTGTAAGACCATTGTACATATACCGTAACCAGTAAGACCGCTCCGGTCTCCGCGTCCTGATAGACTCTAGCACCGTTTGTATATACCGCGACCTGCTCAGATTGTAAGCCCGCACTGTATATACCGCGCATTCTGACTGTAGAGTTAATTAGACATTAAGATTCCCGCCAAGTGTCGCGCCGATTCCACATTTACGCACGGCCTTCAGACTATTAAGGAGCGTCAGTCCTTTTAAGGATAGAACGCCGAGAACGCCGACGCCCCGTCCTTTTAAGGATAAGGCCGCCAGGCAGTTGGAATTACATCGAAGGCCACGCGACACCCGGTAGTATTTAAGATCTGTACTGTACCTCGGACTAATCATAGCTTATTTGCATGCGACCACCGCGACTGCAGAACACGGCCGCTTAAGCCACGCTCGCTTCCCGAGCTCATGCGCGAAACTCTGTACGCACCGTGCTTGCACGTCACCTTGCGAATAACCACCGCTCACGCGCAAAACTCTGTACACGCCGTACCTGCATGTTGCTTCGCACATCTTTCAGTGTTAAATATCTTTACTATACCCACTTGAATAAAACTAATTATTTAAACCGCTTATACTGAGGTAGAGTTAGTTGGAGTTTCCCCCTTCTCCCGAATCCTGGCACCGGCGAGCCTTGATCCGCGGCGTACGGGAAAGGTGAACCGTTACACTAGTATTTCCATTTAAATAAATCATCCTGTATATAAGCGTAATAATTATACTATTTACCTATATTAATTTTGTGCGACACACAGAAAGCGTCTTTTTAATGTCTTTGATGAAGTGACTAAATGATATCTAGTACATTCAAGTCGCTCTATCTCGGAAACCGTGGGTAATAGGACATATGTTCATATGAACATTTTTGCTTAAAATGACCGATACGATCACCTCCCAGAATATTGACCTTTCCTCCTGGAACACCCTGTATATCTTAATTAATTAGGTCGTTGATTAGGAAGGAGTGTAGTGTTTCTGACCGGAGCATGTCTCGTGCTCCGCTCGTCAGCTGTCTCGTCAGCTACTTACTCAGCTTCCGCGAACTTGACCATGACTTCCTTCTCTTTAGTCACGTATCTTACTTTTATTTTATTAATAATCTTTTATTACTTTACTCTTTCTTAATTATCTTTCCTTGATCTCTTTTCTAATTTTAATGCATTGCTTTACTCAGCTCTTTCTT
>NW_021853752.1:9387-10542 GCF_003651465.1 Formica exsecta
AACCTCAAGGAAACAGCGTCACAAATACCGCAGGGAACGCACTTCCCATTTCAAATATCCGCAGAAAATTCGAGAACAATCGAAAAGTTCTTAACAATTAGTGCATACTACGATAATACAAATATATTTACGATTATAAAGATTCCGTTAATCACACACCCCGAGTATGAAATAATAAAGGCAATCCCATTACCTACGCACAAATTTAATAACACATTTATATTTATAGAAGTAAATCAACCGATAATAGCGATAGACGTAGATAGCCGAACGTATTTTACGTCTACCGAAAACGATCTAAATAAATGCGTGCGAAATAATGATCAATATGTTTGCGAACAAAATTATCCCATACATTACTTAGACAAGGCCTGTCTAACCCGCGGCCTGCAGGCCACGAGTGGCTCTTCCCCCTACCTCTGAGCTCAGGCTCGGTTACCCCCACTCTTCCAGGCGACGGCTTTTCGAGCACTGATGCCAGAATTGAGACGCGAGCAACACGACGTAGTGGAGGGGATACACACACAAGCGTGAACCGTGTACATGTAATGCGCAGAGCGCTTTGCGCATTACATGTACACGGTTCACGCGTGTGTGTGTATCCCCTCCACTACGTCGTGTTGCTCGCGTCTCAATTCTGGCATCAGTGCTCGAAAAGCCGTCGCCTGGAAGAGTGGGGGTAACCGAGCCTGAGCTCAGAGGTAGGGGGAAGAGCCACTCGTGGCCTGCAGGCCGCGGGTTAGACAGGCCTTGTCTAAGTAATGTATGGGATAATTTTGTTCGCAAACATATTGATCATTATTTCGCACGCATTTATTTAGATCGTTTTCGGTAGACGTAAAATACGTTCGGCTATCTACGTCTATCGCTATTATCGGTTGATTTACTTCTATAAATATAAATGTGTTATTAAATTTGTGCGTAGGTAATGGGATTGCCTTTATTATTTCATACTCGGGGTGTGTGATTAACGGAATCTTTATAATCGTAAATATATTTGTATTATCGTAGTATGCACTAATTGTTAAGAACTTTTCGATTGTTCTCGAATTTTCTGCGGATATTTGAAATGGGAAGTGCGTTCCCTGCGGTATTTGTATGGCATTAACTTTTCGATTATGTTATCCGTTGTGTTTATTACACTTGCGGGACATA
>NW_021853753.1:0-402 GCF_003651465.1 Formica exsecta
GGAATTGCAGATTTTGATTCATACGTAAATAAATGTTGTTATTCGTTTATCCTCATCACACACACACACACACATACACACACACACACACACACACACACATTTTCGTGATTAATTGAGTACGCAATTTGATTTGATTTAATGTCACATAAACGATGCGATTCTGGTAAATTTCTATAATAGACTATAATATATCCAGATAATTTGTTTTTACTGATGTTTGTCATAGTTTATCAATTTAATGAGTCGCGGATGTTATATATATATATATATCAATCTCAAAACTTTCCTTATATATTTCCTTCCATTTTCTTGATTCGTAAATGATAAAACAATATATAAAGTTTTCTTCTCAAATACACGCAAATTCGAAGAGTATATTATTTATAGAAATCACGTAGC
>NW_021853754.1:0-3129 GCF_003651465.1 Formica exsecta
CGTGTGATATGCTTAATTGATTAATCACATTTGTATTCTGAGTTTCTAATTAGTTCTGAGTTCGAGTTTATAAGTTGACCAATAAAAACGTGTTTCGATAAGTGCTCAAATTATTGCTTTATTCGATTTCTCACGTTCACTATAATATTTATATATACAGTTCAATAATTCATGGTTCAACTGTTAAACTATTACCCTTTTGAAAAAGCCATTCTCCTGACAAACTACAAATTGACTCGCTGTCTTACAATACCGCGCATTCTAACTGTAGAATTAATTAGACATTAAGATTTCCGCCGGTATCGCGCCGATTTCAACTTCGCGCACGGCCTTCAAATCACTATGGAGCGTTATCATCAGTATTTGCTGGAAAAAAGGGTGGTAAAAGATAATAAATAATAGAGATTGTGACTATTATTATCGGAGCAAAGTGGCAAAGTGCCGATACGGCGGTGTGCGATGTATAAATGCTTATAATCGGTTGAATTTAGATATGATATACATGCGTATACAATGCTGAACGGATCGTGGTGCGGTCGTATCGGGGCGGTGCATTCGATGCAACGCACGGATGCGTTGCGCGGTGTGCGATTTCGGCGGATCGATAGAATGTCGATTATAGATCGCGGACAGCGATTTCGGCCGTTATCTAATCTATCGGGATTTCGGTCGGCCCGGTGGGCGGTCCTTCGCCGCGTACTTATTGATGGCGGCTATCGATCGGTGTCGCAGTAGGGATGTGATGTGGCCCCCGGCGCGGGACTTAGCGCGCCGTATCAATGGCGAGTCCGGATGTCGTAATGGCGGTCGCGGATGTCTTCGATAAACGCGTATAACGCGTTCTGTATTACGTCGGGAGGGTGGTCTTTCCCCGTGGAAGTGCAGGAGTACAACGGCTGACGAGAACACCCGTCGATGGCAGGGAACTCCCCACCACTAGATGAGCGCCGTTGCACGCAGGTAGTCGGATTTATTCGAGGTATCGAGAACTCTCGACGGGGACGAGTACGCCCGTTCCCGTTTGCCTCTCTTGAAAGGTTTCGGACGGATCGCTCTCGGAGATGCCGCAAACTCTCGGCGGAGGCTGAGTACACCCAACCCCGTTTTCTCTCTCTCTGAGCGGTTAAGGATCTAGTCGGTTTCCAGGCGTCTTACAGACTCTGGCGGTGCGGAAGATCTGGTCCCGATGTTCAGAAACGCGCTCTATTTATACCGGTTTTCGGCGCGCGCGTCTGCGTAATTCGCCTATTGTTCTAACGGTATCTGGTTTATCGTTGAACCGGCGCGCGCGACTCGGGTATTTTCGGTAACGGTCGGGCGGTTACCCGAGCGCGTCGTCGGCTCTCGATGTTTTCGCGCGCCTAACGGCGGTTATATGTTTACGCGTTTCTGATATTATTTAAAAATGGGCGCTCAGCGCCTCCGCATTTGCCCGACCGGTGTTCGTCGGGCGGCGGACTTCCGGCGGATCGGCGGCCGGGTACGGTCTAGTAACGATGGGGGAATGCATCGTTACATCACCCCCCCTCGTAGGATATGCCTGAATTGAGAGGCATTCGGTGACGTGGTGTTTACGTCCTCGGTCGCTCGCATTTAATTTAAACGGCGGCGGTATCGGAGTTCTCCGTTCTTTGAGAACCTCATGACCCCATGGTTCAACTGTTAAACTATTACCCTTTTGAAAAAGCCATTCTCCTGACAAACTACAAATTGACTTGCTGTCTTACAGGCACCTTGCGTGTTTTCGTCCCTCTGGACGATGTCTTCGGATTCCTGGGGTCCTCGGCTCGCATAGATGGTCCCCTGCTTCGCCCGGTCCTCATGGTTGGTCTCCGGCTTCATTGCCCTCTCCAAAGAGCTTTGCCTGGAGCTTAGGTTTCGGCGAAGATCTTTATGTGTCTTGCCGTATAAGCCGTATTTTCCGCTGTCGGTAGGTTTGTGTTTCTTTATGTGATGATTCGCCATTCGTCTGCTTGGTGTTTTCATCACATCCGATGATGTCGGATTTTCCCACTCTTCTACGATGTCATCTGGAACGACGACGTCTTCCTTATTGACAAATTTGACGTTTTGGACTGTATTGTCTCCGTCCAACGTTACGTTAATGTTTACGGGTTTTACAAGTCCGCCTTGGTGTTTGATGGCTTTTATTGTTACCATCGTTGATATTTTAAACGCAGGATTTCCTTCCTCGTCTCTTAGTGTGGTTTCGTTGAACATTGTTCGCTCGAACCTTTCTGTTTGTAATGCCATAAACATGGCTTGTGCGACGTTAGTATCCTTTCCTTCCTCCGCCTTTGCAGATTTCTCAATATCTTCGAGAAATGGTTGTTTGTCTGGACCTGCTGCGATCCTTCCTTCCTTTTCAGGTGTAACTGGTATTGGCTCATTGCTTGACGTCCTCTCCACTGACTGCTCGTTGCTGTCATCGTGAGACGTTGTTAACGGGCCAAACATGATGTACGCGCATTTATTTGCGCTGTGAGGTTGGTTTATACTTTCCAAAGTTACAGATTTCTTATATCTGTTTTTAAAATCTACCTTATTATTAATCCCTATCGCTTTTTCACATATTTCGTTTTCTTTGCTATGCTTAGTATTAATAAAAGGTTTTTCAGGGTTTTGTAGTTTATTAGTACAATATTCCTTATCGAGACTTATTCTATCGCTTAATAAATCTCCTCTGTCGCTCTCCTTTTCTATTTCGCTGTCACTTATTATTAGCGTGTCAGCGGATGAATCTACGTCTTCTTCGGTGGTTTCATTTATCTCTAAATTTTTAAGAAAGATTGTTTTGCTTCTTTCAGCTCTTTCCGTAGATTTTAGAGTGGTTTCTACCTGATTCGCACCTACTTTAGTTTTCTTTACCGCACGTAGATTCATACGCGAGCTTTCGTCGCGTTTCTTAACTTTACCACTTCGCTCGCATGCTTCGTCGCATGTGTTCGCCGAAGTATCACTTGAAGGCGAAATTACGCTACCTTTGATTTGTCTTTCGCGTTTCGCGTTTCTCACATTTTTATCAATTGTCCGCGATTCACCGCTGCTTATTAATAACACTGAACTAGAGTCTCTATTTATTGTCTCTATATTGTTTTTACAGCTATCGCATTGTTCGACGCTCTTCCG
>NW_021853754.1:3150-8055 GCF_003651465.1 Formica exsecta
GCTCTTCCGCGTTTGCGTTTTATCGCTCGCTACTGATTTTTCACTCGCGATTTGATTTAGGTGCTTTTTCGGCACGGCACCTCTTGCTTTCTTAATATTTATCGAACCGTTTTCACTTTCCGCGACTACCGCGATTTCTGTGATTTTTCGGTCACTAATTTTCATCGTATTCTCTTGGATGACGAGAATATCGGGATTTGACGCACTTTTCTGCGTCATCTGGATCCTCTGCTGCTCTCCCCTCTCGGTTGTGGGCTGAGTGGTCATAGCTTCTTCTTCTTGTCTCCCTACAGTTCGGAGAGACAGGTGTTGGTTCCATCTTGTCAATGGAAAAGTTTTTTCCTCTTCCTTCAGCATGCCGCCTATTTCTTTGCACGACAATCGTCCTAGAAGGATGCCTGGTTCTTCGGCGTCCAGAATCATCGCTTCGATGACTATTTCTTTTTTGAAAATCTCCACCCTTATTTTAACAGCTCTGAATTTGACCCTTTTCTCTCTCTTCAGATATGCTGGGATGATTTTCGAATCCTTGATTCGTTCGAGCGGTCGCCCGCTTCCTTCGATTAATTTTACCGCTGCTGTGGTGATAACGTTGAATTCGCCTCTTTTGTCGAAGCGCACTCTCATTATGTTTCTTTCCACAAATCCCGGAAAATATGGAACGTTGGTCTTCCCGGTAACCAGGTTGATCAGTCTCGATACGTGACGCATGCCCTTTTCACTGATCAGTGGTTTCCGTTGTTTGGGAATCTCTTCGTTTGTCTTGCCGTCGCTTGCCGTCGGATAACCGGCGCATCTGCTGTCAGCCATTTCGTTTGCCGTCGGATAACCGGCGCGTCTGCTGTCAGCCGTTTCGTTTGCCGTATGTTGTTCCGGCATCTTCTCGGGCTGCTCTTCCTCGTTCCGGATGGATTGCGTTCCTCTCGACAATGGCTTCCTAATAAAGAAAACCTGCATTCGACGCATTATTCCTCCATCCCGGTTTACGAATTTATCTTTAACTTTCGATAATGATTCGTTCAACCTATTGATTTTATAAGAGGCTTTCGGTTGCTTTCGACTCGAGAATAAATTTCTAACACGCTGTTTAAACGCGTTAGTATTATTATTTAAGCGCTCTTTAATCGCGCTGGTTTTAAAGTTTAGACACCCTATATTGGTGTTTGATTTATAGTGTAAGAAGCGGATGGCGAATCCACAGGTTATTTTACCGTAAATCGCCGGGAATCCACTATCAGGATAGGCGTGGAAAGATTTTACAGTGTGAGGGTTATCAACTGGATACAGATTTAATAGAATCATATATAATACTTTAATTAGATGCGTATTACACAAACGCGATATCAGCCTTAGTCGTATTCAAAGATACTCTCTCTACGGCAGTCGAACAACGAGTTTTCGGTCTCTCGCCGTTGTCCGCCAAGTCCCCGTTAAGGGAGGGGCGTCCTCCAATGAGGCGCGCCTACGTCACGATCTCGTGAGCTCACGCCACTCGCGTTGTAGCGACCAATCAACGGCCACGAGGCCGACGCGCGCGCCATCTATTACCGCCATATACTGGCGGTTATACAAGGTGTAACCTTACAGCTCGACCATCCTGACATTTACATTCATCCCGAATGTTTTAATAATAATCTTTTTATGATTAGAATAACGTTTACAATGAAATGACTTAATCTAAAGTCGGCAGAACTTATTTAACTCTTATAATTACGGACAGGATTTAAAAATAATAATAAATGGCCATTGACGAATATTGCGAGCCAATTTTTACATTAATTAGAACAGTATCCTAAATATAAAGCTTAGAACCAACGGACGCAACGGATGTACCCTAATATTTAGTAGGGCCAAAAAAAATGTTTAACAATGTTGGGGTTTAGTCAAGCTGCAAAAAGAGGGGAAATATTAGATAGCATTGATACAGAACAATGGATCGGTAAGGACTCCGGAAGGAAGTAAGAAAAGGGGCCAAACGAACTTAAGTTATTGATAATTATAATAAGAAATGAGTAGATGCTTAATAACATGTTTTTATGTTACAAAACCCACTGGTTTAGTCCAGGGTTTTATTCTATCTGACGAGAGGATATTAAAACCAGGTATATCTTTAATTGCATATCTGTTCTTGTCCAGAACTTTCGCTATTCTATACGGTCCTTTATATTTGGGTTTTAATTTCTTATCCTCACCCTGTTTAATAACAGTCTCTTATAAAAACATAGTCACCTTCTTTATAACGGGAAGGCTTTTTATGAGTTTCGTCATAGTAGGCTTTATTGTATTCTTTAATTTTTCTTGTTGACTCTTGAGCTATATCCCAAGTTTCGTTTCTACTTTTGTTGAGATCAAACTCAACTTTTGCTGTCTCGTTAAGACGCTTAACCAATTCAGCGTCTGTATGTAAGCGTTGATGATTACCGAAAAGAATTTTCGCCGGAGACGATTTAATTGACGAATGAAACGTATTATTAATTACGTATTGAACTGAGACAATGTAGTCGCTCCAATTACTTTGACTATGTGCGACCTCGTTGAGTGACAATTTAATAAATCTATTAGCCCTTTCTACTAGGCCATTAGCCCAAGGGGCGGCTACCGCTACTAGGTGGTATTTGATTTTATATAATTCTATGAAGTTAGCAAATTCCTGCGAAGTAAATGCAGTTCCTCTATCTGTAATTACCGTTGATGGGGTAGTTAAATTATTAAATAAAGACATTAGATGTTTGATTACCTCATTAGAGGTAGTTGATTTAACTGGGAAAAGCCATGTGAACCTTGAGAACGAATCGATTAATACTAAAATATGTTTAAAACCATTTGAAGATTCTTTAAAAGGACCTAAATGATCCATATGCATAATATCAAACGGTATTGAAGGAGTCTCTGTAATCTGCATATCACCTTCGCGAGAATTTGAAGCCGCAATGGCCATTAAACACGTAATACAGTTGTCAATATACGTTTGAACTTTTCTACGCATAGTAGGGAACCAATAATTAGAGCCGATGCCCTGAATAGTTTTCTCAACCCCGCAATGAGCCATCTCGTCATGATAGATCTTAATTATATTTAAAATCATAGAATCTGGTACCATGAAACGAGGTTTATCAATGCCTTTTCTGAAGACGAGACCATCGATTAGTTTAAATTTCTCATGTTCTTCATATTCTAAATCTCTAGCAATTCCTTTAATTTTAGGATCTTGTAATTGTCGGTATTCTAATTTTTTTTCAAACGGTAGAATTTCCACAAGATTGATTACTCGACTTAACGCATCTACATGTGCCATTTTTCTTCCATCTCGGTGAATTATTTTGAATTTATAATTCTGAAGTTTAAGAATCCATCTAGTTATTCTAGGATAATATTTGCTTTGTTAACAGCATAAACTAAAGCGTGACAGTCTCTTATTATAGTAAATTCGAGACCATATAAGTATATATGGAATCTTTCTATTGTTTTAATTATAGCAAGCATTTCTAACTCGAGACTACGATATTTAGCTTCTGCTTGATTTGTTGCTTGGCTATAATAGGCTACCGGTGCCCATAAATTAGACTTCTGTTTTTGTAATAGAATGCCCGCGATCGCTACAGCGCTTGCGTCTGTATGGATTTCCGTATTTAAAAACGGATTATAAATACTTAAAACTGGAAAAGAAATCAAGTTATCTTTTAATAATTTAAAAGCTGATTGACATTCGGCATCAAATTCAAAAGGAACCGATTTACGTTATAGATTATTGAGAGGTTTGGCAATGTAGGCATAATTTTTAATGAATTTTCTAAAATAATTTGTGAGACCTAAAAATCTTTGAAGTTCTACAACTTTTTTCGGTTGAGGAAAATTTGAAACACTTTCTACATGTCTGGAACTAAGTGTAATCCCTTTTTCTGAGATAATATAACCCAAATATTCGATGGTCTTTCTCAGAAATAAGCATTTATTATAATTTAATTGAAAATTGTATCTCTTGAGTTCTAAAAGAACAAGTTTTAACGTATTTAATTTGTCTTCAATAGAAATTGATGGTATCAAAATGTCATCAATATAGACTATGACTTTGTCATTTTTTATTAGAGGTTGTAAAATTTGAATTAATCTCTTTTGGAATTCGGCTGGAGCCTCACAAAATCCAAAAGGTAATCTTCTATACTCGAATTGCCCGTCAGGCGTGGCAAAAGAAAAATATTTAGTGACCTCTGGATGAAGTTTTATATTATAGAAACCATCTTGTAAGTCTAATAAAGTGAAGACTGACTTGTCAGTTAAACGAGATAAACAATCTTCAATTAAAGGAAATGGGTATTTTTGTTTAATGACCTTATTATTAAGAGGTCTTAAATCGACGCATAAACGTAACGAGCTGTTCTTTTTTCTTACCGGAACGACCCTAGCGCAATAGGGAGACGTACTATATTTAATTATGCCGCGTTCGAGCAGGTAATCCGTAATCTCTCTCATTTTTATTCGTTCAGACCAAGCGAAACGTCTTGGCGAATATGCATAAACAGCATTATCTTTAAGAGCTATTTTTACTAAATAGTCATCTTGAATTGGTTCTAATTGAGTATTCTCAACTTCTGAAATTATTGTAAATACTTCTTGTTTAACTGCAGAATCAAATTCTATTTCTACTTCAGAAAGGAAATCAGTAGTTTTATCAATTGATTTTTCGACAATATCAGTCAACGCGATTTCTGAAAATAATTTAATATTATTTTCAATTTTGTTTGTGTTATATTTGAAAATGACAGAAATTTCATGTCTGTTTAGAAAATCGCGACCAATTACAAAATCTGTCGAAAAAGCTTTGTTATCTGATTGCATCTATAACGTGCATCTATTAAAGGCACGTTAATAAGTCTTTCCGAACGAAGGAAACTTGCGTACATAGCG
>NW_021853755.1:0-5660 GCF_003651465.1 Formica exsecta
CTTAGCGTGTCAGCGTTCTCACTCGCACTCCGCGAACTGATTACAAAATCACTATCTGTTTTTCCAAGATCCGGCTCAAAGGACCATTTAATGTAGCCGCGCCTTCGATTTACACGTCCACATTAACCGAATTTGTTTGTTTCGCCGATCAGGAAGACAGGACGTAAATGATTTGAGCGGATTTAGAATACGTTAGTATTACGTTAGTATTACTTACGTTAGTATTACTTTGGAATACGTTAGTAACGAGTATATGAAATATTTATTTGAATTGTGTGAGGAAAAATATTATTTCTGGCTTTCGTATTTCATCTCTTTTATTCTCGGGGCTACGTGGCAGCTTTCTTTTGAAAATAATATTCACCTTATACGATTCGCGGTGTTGATGTTTTGAGATCTGTACGCCTGTGCCTAAGAATAATACAGATAATAATCCTTTGAATAGAAATTGATTGTGTTTGCTCGACATTGCCGATCACATTTATCTTGCTTATTTTATTATGTTTGATATTTATACGATGTGTCTCACTATTTATCTGAAATTTCGGACATTGGGCTTTCGTGTGACTATTAAATAATATCAGAACGGAAAATTTCCGTTATTTGGCTGCTTCTGAGATTCGTTCGCTCGAGAATCGTGTTGGGTGACCGCGTATAGTTGACGTACGTTTTTGTTCCTTTTTTTTTTTTCGGCCAATTATTGCATAGTTGTCGTGTGTTTCGAGTGCCTAAGCGGTTCGCGCCCTCGGGGATTAGCGTATACTCGGATAAAATTTTTATCCGTGTTGAATAGCTAAACCGTAGCGATTTTCGGAATGGATTCAGTAGATACGCTCACAAGCGAATGGGTCAATAAACTTTCAATGGAGCAACTCCAGCGGGAGTTGAAAAAGCGTGGTCAAGACCCGGAGGGTACCATCTCCGCATTACGGTCGCGCTTAATTGTATTCGAGAGTGACGCGTTGCGGGGGGCTGATCTTCCCCGTGCCCCTACGCCTAAGAAGGGCCCCTTCGAGTTACCGGGCCCGGGCGAAGAAGCGTCGGCGCGACCCGATAGCCCCGTCGAGATGGGCTTTAGGTTGGTTGACGATGAGGAGGCCGGTAGGAAGGGGGCGCGCCTCCGGCCGCCGCGGGTGGATCTGCCGCCCCGCGGGGCCGAGGCGCGAGGCCCCGCGCGCTCTACCTCGTCGGCCCTCGACGCGTATCAGCTGATGCGTCGGTGGAATTTACAATTTTCGGGTGCGCGCGGTAGCGACGCGGAAGCGTTCCTCACACGAATAGAGGAGGGACGCGCGTTAGTTCCCGTTAATGACAACGAAATATTCAAGTGCATCCCGTTTTTCTTAACAGGCATCGCACTGTATTGGTATCGTAACGAGCGCGGACAGTGGCGTAATTGGCGGGATTTTGAGTCGGCGTGGCGAACGCGATTTGGTAATCCGGACTTCCAGTTCGCGTTGCGAGATGAGATCATGCGCCGCACGCAGGGGGATCACGAGCCTATTGCGGACTTTTTAACCTGCATGAGAGCTTTGTTTGCGCGATCGAGACCCCCGTGGAGTCTGGATGAACAGTTAAATTACGCACATCGTAATATGCTGCCGCGTTTACAAATTGCTATACACCGACGCAATATATACGATTTCCATTCTTTAGAGAACTTAGCCTCACGAGTGGAACGTAGTTATGAGGCGGTAAACCAATATCGAGCGCCACCACCGCCGGAACAGTCGATTTTCCCGGATCTCGCGTATCGTCCGCCGCGTAAAACTCACAAAAACCCGATTGCTACAGTAGCTGCGGTATTGAACGAGACAACGCCGAAAATAGAAAATGGCGCGAAAAATTGAGCGCGGGGAAGAACCAACGCGCCCGCCACTACTTCAGTTGCCGCTGCGATTCCACCGAGCTCGTCAACAAAGGTCAGGTCCGCCAATTCCTCCAACCCCGGTTCGAACACTAAGTGCTGGAACTGCGGAAAGAGCGGGCATTTCGCGAGGGAATGCGAAGAAAGAAAACGCGTTCATTGCTATCGGTGTGGGAAACCGAGCGTTACCGTACGGACGTGTCCGGCGTGTGCGGGAAACAAGAAAGGGAGTCGATAAAACGGGCGCCAACGACTCCGGAAATCTTAAAGGGGGGCCCCGTTGCGCTCGAAGGCCGGGACGCCTCCAGTCTCTCGTATACTGCGCTTAATCTCGTAAAGTTTTTAGAGTTGCCGTCACTTTGCTATTTCGAGATCTTTATACACGGGGAACCGTTACGAGCGTTAGTCGATTCGGGATCGAATCGAACGATCCTTGGGGCCGATGGCATACGAATACTACGGCAATTAGGGGTGCCGACGCGTAAAAATTATGTTACGCGGATTCGCACGGCCAACGGACAACTGGCGGAAGTACGGGAGGAGGCGGAGGTCTCGTTCGCGTTGAAAAATCAGAGTCGCCTAATTTCGACTTGTTTGTTGCCGGATTTGGCAGTCTCGTGTATCGTGGGGATAGATTTTTTGTGCGAATTCGGTATTGGACTAGATTTCGCGACGACCGAATGGTACTTTGCGAAGGAGCCCGCGGTGAGGTATAATTTTGAATCACGGAGCGAAACACCGACAGTGTGCAGTGGATTCTCTGATTTAACGCCCTCACAGACCGAACGATTGGAGAATTTTTTGAAAAGTAGAATACCGGAAACGGTAATTAACCCCGGTGTTACTTCTCTAACGGAACATGAAATAGATGTCGGTACGAATCGCCCTATAAAACAAAGATGTTATTTAGTTTCGCCTAAAGTACAGGAAGCGATTCATAATGAAGTCGATAAGATGTTAGGTGCCGGTATTATAGAACCTTCGTATAGTGAATGGTCGAATCCGATCGTGATGGTGAAAAAGCCGAATGGGAAATACAGATTTTGCTTAGACTTTCGAAAAGTGAATAGCGTTTCAAAGAAGGACGCGTACCCGTTACCAAATATGAACGGTATCCTAGACAAATTACGGTCCGCCCGGTATATTTCCACGATCGACTTGAGTCAGGCGTACTTTCAAATACTCCTGGCAAAAGGAAGTCGGGAGATCACAGTCTTTAGCGTCCCAGGAAAAGGCTTATATCACTTCACGCGGATGCCATACGGATTAACGGGAGCGCCCGCGACCTTCCAGCGCTTATTAGATAAAA
This sequence comes from Formica exsecta, assembly GCF_003651465.1. NCBI lineage: Eukaryota > Metazoa > Arthropoda > Insecta > Hymenoptera > Formicidae > Formica > Formica exsecta. Next base: position 3,177 of record NW_021853755.1, read on the forward strand.
TAATCGGACCAACTTTCGAAAAACATTTAGAATGGCTAGAGCGCGTGCTAACGAAAATCTTTGTTGCCGGTCTCACGATAAATCCGGAGAAATGTGAGTTTTGTCGCTCACAAGTTCGATATCTTGGATTTATCGTACAACGAGACGGGCTTACGGTGGATATGGACAAGGTTCAACCAATACTAGACTATCCGGCTCCGCGCAATATCAAGCAAGTACGTAGATTTTTGGGCATGTCGTCTTGGTATCGTCGGTTTATACCACAGTTCGCAACAGTTAGCGAACCGATAACCCGGCTTTTGAAAAAGGATCAGTGCTGGGAGTGGGGGGATGCGCAGTGTCGCGCTTTCGAGCAAATTCGTTCGCACTTAGTTACCGCACCTACGTTGTCGTGTCCGGATTTTAACATTCCGTTTGTTTTGCAGACAGACGCAAGTTCGGTAGGAATAGGAGCCGTGTTGACCCAAAAGGTAGAGGGAACCGAACACGTCGTAGCTTTCGCGAGTCGAGCTTTAGCAGATCCCGAGAAAAAGTACTCAGTTACCAAGTAAGAATGTTTGGCGGTAGTATGGGCAATAAAAAAATTTAGACCATATTTAGAGGGATATAAATTTACGGTCGTGACAGACCACAGTAGCTTACGTTGGCTACATAATCTTAAAAATCCAACAGGCAGACTCGCGAGATGGGCTCTAGAACTCCTAGAGTACGATTATAAAATTATCCATCGTAAAAGTGCACTGCATCACGTACCGGATGCGTTATCACGTATGTATGAGAGTGACACCGTGGTGAAAATAATGGTTGCCGTAGAGGCGGATATTATCGCAAATACGACCGACGCGTGGTATCGTAAGCGGAGAGGTCGCGAATGGACCTCGACGCTTTACCGATTGGCGAATAGTAGATAATCAATTATATTATTTCAGGCCCAAAGCGATTGTATCGGATATGGTGGAGGACTTAGACCGATGGAAATTGATACTACCAAAAGAATTGAGGGAAACAGCGCTTAGAGAGGCGCACGACACACCGCAGTCGGGACATTTAGGGGTGGAGAAGACGTTCCACCGACTGGCGGTCGCGTACTACTGGCCGAGCATGTTTCAGGATGCCGCGAAGTACGTTAGGCAGTGCGACGTCTGTCAGCGTACCAAGGTCGAGCAAGCCAACCCGGCGGGTCTCATGGGTCACCGCGTCGTGGAGCGCCCATGGACCATAGTGGCTGCCGACATAATGGGTCCGTTTCCGAAAAGCAAGGCTGGTTTTGCGTATGTTTTAGTAGTACAAGATCTATTCACCAAGTGGATGGAATGCTTTGCATTAAGGGCCGCTAACGGCAAGAAAATTTGTGAGGCTTTGAGAGAAGTCATCTCGCGTTGGGGTACGCCAAGATTTTTGCTGACGGATAACGGCACGGAATACGCGAATCAGACGTTGCGAGCGTTCTCGGAAAAACACGGGATAACCCACACGACGATTCCGCCATACCATCCGCAGGCTAACCCAGTAGAACGCGTCAATCGGGTTTTAAAGACCATGATAGTTGCCTTTTTAGAGAAAGATCATAGAGAATGGGATGAGCATTTGCGAGATTTTCGATTTGCGTATAACACCGCTCACCATTCATCTACCGGCACGTCACCGGCGCTTCTAAATCTCGGACGGGAACCAACGCCGATAAACTCGATACGCGAGAGTAGTATAGCAATGAGAGTTCTAACCCAGGTCCTCTGAGGGGGGTGAGGGGCGAGGGAAAACCGGCGCGGGGGGTATGACGTCACGCGGGGGAATCGCGTCCTAACCGATTGGCGAGCGGTCCGCGGAGAGGGGGGAGGGGGACCGCGTCCTAACCGGTAGGCGAGGGGTCCGCGGAGAGGGGGGAAAAGGATAGCGTCCGCATTGGCGTGGGAAAAGGATGACGTTCGCATGCATGTGGGAGAGAGAGAGAGACAGCGCGAGATAGAATTTATTGAGAAATGTATTTCTCTCTCTTAATTATTGCACAAAATAATACTTTTTATATTCACCGTTTCTAGGGTTCTTTTGTCTCCTTCTAACTGAAGTATCACATCTCATCTACCTCATCACTTTTCTACATCTTAAGCAGAGTATGTCGAGAGAAAGATTTAAGTTTTGCAGACTGTGCATATCTATTACACAGTTTTTATTCATACATAAAGTATAAAAAATTCTTTAAGTTAATTAAAACTTACTTGTTACATTTCTTCTTCTTACACGGTGAAGTTTCATCAGCATCTTGAAGCGGAACGTAATAATTCATGAGGCTTCCTTCAGTAGGTTACATTTTATATGAATCTTTCACACAAGTGGTCGATGCAATACTGAACGTATTAAACATATTTAAAATATGTATTAGCGTTGCAAAATTGCAATGTGGTAGGGATTATTGCCGACGCGATATTTTTTTCAATTTTTCCATTCAAGCGCCGATGTACGGCTGCTTCGCGATGACATCACCCC
>NW_021853755.1:6351-6530 GCF_003651465.1 Formica exsecta
ATCGCTCGAAGAATTTCAGGAACGCGATAGCGGGTGGGCATTGTCGCGAATACTCGATTTAACTGTAAATATAAATAAATATAATCCTTTGCGTCCTTTGCGCCATATAAAATTACCGCGGGCGATAATAATGTAGAGAGCGGTGATCAACGTGCAATCTAATGACAATGCGTGTTTCG
>NW_021853756.1:0-4875 GCF_003651465.1 Formica exsecta
GATTGTCCCATAGAACATTGATGTATGTACTTTAATCATGTAAAAACATTTGTAATTCTATATAGCCATTACGAAAACTAGTACAGTTAAAAAAAATGCGTTTAGTCGGTAAAACAGACATGTTCCTGGATCCCCTTAACCGGCGGTCTCTTATAGTTTCTGAGATACTTAAAGTTAACATTTGGGTAATAATATAGAGACAGAGAGACAGTCCGCCCCACAATTGTTGCATGGATGAGAAAGTATATGCGTGGACGCAGTGGGATCCATTATAAAAAAACTAGACACATAGGTTTGCGTTGAACCTCGCTTTGCGTGGAAAGTAAAAAAATACAAAGAGCTTCGTCTCTGGAAATGTAAAGAAACACTTTTTTCACGTCTGATCTACATAAATACAATGTAAACAACCTTTATTTTTCTTTATTTTATATTTTGATATAAAAAATAAAATATCTCGTAAAATATTTAGTTTTAGATATTTAATTTTCGATAATCTAACCGTAATACTTTTATGTACAGAATAATGAGACAAATCAATTAGTGTAAAGAAACAACAAATAATTGTTTAAAAAAATACATTAATAATAATTACATACTTTTTCTTAAAAACAATTATTTTTTTATGCTAATTGATTTGTCTCATTATTCTGTACATAAAAGTATTACGGTAAAATTATCGAAAACTAAATATTTTACGAGATGTTTTATTTTTTATATCAAAATATGTCAGAATAAAATATAAAATAACCCAAAAAGTATTAATGAAAAAATACTTTATCATAGTGTTTTTCAAAAAGTACTTAATAAAAAAATACTTTATTATAGTGTTTTGGAAAGCTCTCGAGATAAGCTACAAGAATATGCAATAAAAAAGAGGGGTTCCATTTACAAAAATGAAGATGACTTTCAAATCTCCTAAGCGCCTCCACCTAAAAAAAATGCTCACTTCCACAAGATTTCCCCTTTGATACCATACAACTTTTATTTCAAACATTTTCCTTCAAACGTTGATCCTGAAAAGTTATGAGGGTGGAACTTTTAAAATGGGACACCCTGTATATGCAGGATGTCCCACCAAAAGTAGCCACCCCCTTTTATCTTTTAAACTAAAAGAGATAGACCGTAACAAATATATATCAAATTAAATGGTTCAAACTGAACTCTATTGTGAGCATAATGATTGTTTCTAAAAACTATCTGTGTTAACGAACGGAAAGATATGCATAATTTTTTTATAATAATGTGAATATTTTAATATAATAAAAGTTGCAGCGATGTTTGAAACGAATACAACAATGTATGATATAATGTAAATATTTTACATATTATACGAGTTTTATCGATTTGAAATATCGCGGGCGACGTCTACTTTTTCACTTTCTGCCCTGCGTTGTGGCAAACTTCTGACTCGTGCATTAGAGATTGACATATGTCATGTTGTCATTTGATCATAATATTCAATTCAAAGTTGATCATATCGCACAGGGCCGAAAATGAAAAGATACGAAAATGAAAAGGACGTCGTCCGCGATATTTCAAGTTGATAAAACTCGTATAATATGTAAATATTTACATTATATCATACATTGTTGTATTCGTTTCAAACAGCGCTACAATTTTTTTATATCGGAAAATTCACATTATTATAAAAAGATTATGCATACCTTTTCATTCATTAACAGATAGCTTTTGGAAGCAACAACCATTATGCTCACAATAGAGTTTAGTTTGAACCGTTTAATTTGATATACAGGGTGTCCCAGATCATTTGGGACAATACTCGTGTGTAGATAGAGCGGACCAAACTGAGTCGAAAAGTCCTCTATCACTTTTTTTAATAACGCTTAATAAAGGAGTTATTATTGAGTTAAGTCTGGCCAATCAGCGCCGATCTTTAGCCGGGCGCACGTCGGTGAGCCGCGCACCGTGAAGTATGCGCTGCCGCATACTACCAGGCGCGCGGAATGTTTGCTCGGCTTGAATTACGCCTCGTACTGCGAAGAAATTAAATATTACGTTCTTCTATAATTCGGGCGCAAGACCAAAGCAATTCTCGATATTGCCTCGCCAACGGCGATCTTATCGCCCGCTATTATCGCGAAATTATCAATACGCAACTTAAGATTAACAGGCAATTAATGCAACGCGGACATGCTTCGATTTCGGACGGACATTTTACACAGAATCGAATGCTCGGCACACAGACGCACGCAATTCATGCAAGAATCGTGAGGAAATTCTCACCAAAACGCGCTCACAATTTCGAGACGCGGTGCTTTACAACCGACATAAGACTTCGAATTTACGCGGTTCACACTCTCACGTAACCCGTACAATAATCGTGAAGGAAAGTCGTATCTTCCATATTTTTCGAGATATTTGACTGACTCTTTTAAAATGGACCACCCTGTATATATATATAAATGATACTCACATATTTCACAATAAGAATGTATACTTTATATTTATATAAAATGAACTCGATGTTGGTATTGATGTCCCAGTAAGAATAAGGAAAGAATATTAAAATGTGTCCATTTAAATTGTTGATGCTAATCGATCTTTCATAGTATGACTGTCAACCAGTTGATGTTGATCCTTGCTGCATCGACAATTTGAGAATCCATCCAAGGATTAATTAAAGACAAAATGGGATCACAACTTGATCTACGGTCCGTACAATATCTAAATTGAGAACAGAATCGAGAATTAATCTCAAAATAGGATATATACATTTCATTGCAGATTTTATTTACATTACATTATATTATACTTTGTAAAATTAAAAAGTTAATACTAAGAAAGAAAGAGAAAAAGAGAGAGAGAAGAAATATTATGTAATTATTAATAATTTAGGAAAAATATAAATTCTTTCAACATTTTATAATCTTGAAAAAAATGTCTTATGATTTTCTTCATTCTTTAAAAGTAATATATTAAACTTGTATTAAAATATATATACTTATAAACGCGATAACAATATCGGCATGCTGTCATTACTGTCGATTTAATATGCCTTTCTTAAGAGTAGAAAGAAACAAGCAATTATTCTCGAGTAATGAATAATAAAATAAATTAGTTATAAATTGCTCACCTCGAGGTTGCTCTGCAGTCACTCGATGTCTTTTTGAGTCTTCTTTTCTACTTCATTTTTCATTTTTTACTGCTTCTTTGCATATGATTACGGCACTCATCACTCGCATAATCACGATTGTTTCGACACACTTGTGAGATAATAGCTAATTATAAAAAACGTATAATTTTTCGAGGTATAATCCGATATATGAAACCTTCTTATTCGAGTTTCGCCGTATGACTGATACTCAGCAGTGAAAGAGATAACGCACATAAGCATGAACCGCGTATGTGTGACGCGCAGAGCGCTCTGCTCACACGTACGCGGTTCACGCATGTGTGCGTTATCTTCTTCACAGCCGAGCCGGTGAGCCAAGACCTCGTATGGCTTGGGTTGAGCGCGTATATCATTGTATTATTCGCAGAGGAGGCCAAATTCCTTTGTATAACAACATTCGATGTAAACATTATGTAATAAACCGCTTTCGCGAGGCGGTGACGGATAACTCGGTCGGGATCCGGGGCTCGTGAAAGGGTATCGAGAGACGAACGAAAGTGATGTTGAAGTGATGTTAGGTAGAATATAATTTATTGCATGTGTGGTGTATATGTACAGCGTGTGTGTTTATGTGTGTAAACGTGTATACGTGTGCGTTGGTATGCGTGTGAGACGAGTGACGAGTGAGTGAGCGCGAGAATATATAATAATAATTAGTCGTACGCAAGAGTATCGTTATGTATATATGAGCGAATGATACAAGCGTGTGAGTGCGTGTCGGTGTGCGTGAAGCGGTCGCCTGTACGGCGATACAGCGGTGTGCGGTGTATAAATGATTATAAGCCAGTGATGCCAGAATGGCTACGCTAGCAACACGCAACCGTAGTGGAGGGGATGCGCTATTTTTTTTGAAAACTCCTCGCGATCTAAATCAGGAGACAATTTATTATCTGTGATGGAAAATCCGGATGTTGCGTGTTGCTAGCGTGGCCATTCTGGCATCACTGTTATAAGCGCGTGAGTTTGTGTGAGTCTGTATAATGTAAGATGCAGGATGTACAGCGGTACGGTCGTGTCGGGTGCGGTGCATCTAATGCAACGCATGGATGCGTTGCGCGGTTCGTGATTTCGGCGGATCGATGGAATATCGATTATGGATCGCGGGCCGCGATTTCGGCAGATGCCGTTAGCTACCGGGCGGTAATTTTGGTCGGGCCGGTGGGCGGTCCTTCGACGCGTATGTATTGATCGCGTATGTCGATCGGTGTCGCGGTAGGGACGTGGATCATCCCTCGGCGCGGGACTTAGCGCGCCGTATCAATGGCGAGTCTGGATGACTAAATGGCGGTCGCGGATGTCTTAGATAAGCGCGTATAGTGCGTTCTGTATTGAGTCGGAATGGTCTTTCCCCGCGGAATTTGGGAGTGCAACGGTCGACGAGAACACCCGTCGATGGTAGGGAACTCCCCACCACTGGAAGATCGCCGTTGCACGCAGGTGGTCGAATTTATGTGAGGTGTCGAGAACTCTCGACGGGGACGAGTACGCCCGTTCCCGTGTACCTCTCTTTAAAGGTTTTCGGACGGATTGCTCTCGGAGATGCCGCAAACTCTCGGCGGAGGCTGAGTACACCCAACCCCGTTGTTCTTTCTCTTAGGAGCCTTATCAGGATTTTGGAAGGTTTCAGACGTCTTACTGACTCTGCTGGATCGGAAAGGTCTGGTCTCGATAATCAGAAACGCGCTCTATTTATACTAATTCTCCGGCGCGCGCGTCTGCGTAATTCGCGTATTGTTCTAACG
>NW_021853756.1:5137-14373 GCF_003651465.1 Formica exsecta
TTGCCCGACCGGTGTTCGTCGGGCGGCGGACTTCCGGCGGATCGGCGGCCGGGTACGGTCTAGTAACGATGGGGGGAATGCATCGTTACATCACCCCCCCTCGTAGGATATGCCTAAATTTAGAGGCATTCGGTGACGTGATGTTTACGTCTCGGGCGCTCGCATTTAATTTAGACGGCGGCGGTATCTCAATTCTCCGGTCTTCGAGAATCGCATTATCCAGTGGCCTTGTGGTGACTGGATCTTATATTTCCGGGAGACGTGCACGGCGAAGTGGGGCACGTCGAAGACGACGCCGGGCTCCACTTGTACCCGGATCGGCGGCGGCGTTAACGGGCCTGTCGGCATCAGGAGGCGAGGTGGTTGATCTTCGCCGGTCTTTCCCTCGGTTTCCCGCGATCTCTTGCGGGCTGGAGTGCTCGCTGGTGGTCGCGAGCGGGCAGGCGGCGGTGGCGAAGCCTGCATCAGCTGCTCCAATTTCAGCTGATTGACGCGGTCGGAGCGCTGGATTAGCGTGCCGATCTTCGGCGGCCGGCTCGGTGGTCGGGCGGCTGGGCCGGTTGGCGGACGGCTGGTCGGCTGCGGTGTTCGCTGGTCGGACGGTCCTGGCAGCGGAAGATCGTACGCGTATAGCGGGTCGTCCAGGAACTCGTTTATCGCAGCTAGGATGTCGTCGGGTTGACTCATCTTGTCTTTCTTGTCTTTCGCATTTGGATTTTGCCGTTTATTCGTCTCTGCCGGCGGTGGGGGTATCGTCATCTTCGTCCCCGCTGTTATTGTTTTCGCCGGTTTGTTTGGTTCTGGCGGTTTTTAAATCCTGCACGTGTACGTGTCGGTACCATTTTCCCCGCTTGCTCCTCAGGTCTACGATGACGGGTGAGACGATTCGACGTACTTCGAGCGGCCCGATATATTTCGGCGCGAGTTTTGCGTTGAAACTGTCGGCTTTTCTTGACAGCGGGTGGTCTTTTTTCCACACCCATTCGCCGATGTGCGGTCTCCATTCTCGGCGTCGGAAATTATAATATTTCTCCTGCCGTTGAAAAGCTCTGACCAGTTGTATCCGGACGATTTTATAGGCGTCGTCTAGTCGTTCTCGTATCGTATCTGGTGACGTCCTCTCGGTTGCTGGTGCGGTGCGGTGCGGCGGTACGAGCTCTCGCCCGTAATTGACATATGCCGGCGTATAGCCGGTGGCATCGCGTACTGCCGTATAAAATGCGTATAAAATGCGAATTGAAAAGCGGGCAGGTGTTCGTCCCAGTCTCGATGGTCCTTATCGACGAACTCTCCAATCATCGTTTTTATCGTCCGATTGGTTCTTTCAACCGGGTTGCAATGCGGTGCATAGGCTGGTGCGGTCTTATGCCGGATGTTAAACGCTTGCAGTCGTTCGGTAAAGCCTTTCGATGTAAACTGGGTGCCGTTATCCGACAGGATGGATTTTGGTCGGCCATGTCAGAGTATCACCCTCTCGGTGATGGCTTTCGTGACGGCTTTTGCGGTGGCTTGACAGAGCGGTGTTAATTCCACCCATTTCGAACATCGATCTTGCATTACGTAGAGCCACGTGTGGCTTTGTCGCGAACGCGGCAGTGGCCCTACGAGATCGGTGGTGACCTGCTCCCAGGATCGCTGGACGACGGTCGCGTGGAGCTTTCCGGCTGGTTGTTGTTGTGCCACCTTGTGTTTCTGGCAGGTTTCGCATGTTCGCACATATGCGGCGATCGCCCGGAACATTCCCGGCCAGTGATAATGTTCGGCGATGCGGGCGATCGTTTTTGCTATTCCCAGGTGGCCGGCCGTTGGTGCGTCATGATAATTTCTCAGCACCGTGTGTCGTTGATCTTGCGGTACACACTCCTTCCATTGTTCCTCTGCTGCGTTTTCCTTAAAGTCAAGGCTGTGCAGGATGTGGCGGAACAACTTCCCTCCTACTATCCGGTAGTCTGGTCTGCTGGTTGGTTCGCGCTCGACCTCTGTGACTATGCGCTGGTACCAGCGGCACCGGCGTGTGGTCGCGGCGCAAAGCTCGGGCTGTCGCGATAAGGCGTTAGCTACTCGGTTCAGCGTGCCCTTGCGGTACTTGACCTCGAGATCATACTGCTGGAGCTCGAACAGCCACCGGGCGAGTCGCCCGGTGGGAGCTTCCAGACGCTGTAGCCACTTTAACGATTGGTGGTCGGTTAATACGGTGAAGTAGAGAGAGAAACCCCTCGAGGTAGCCCTTCATTCGCCGAATGTCCCATACGACCGCGAGGCATTCTAGCTCGGTGGCGCTATAATTGCGCTCGGCGCTATTAAGCGTTCGGCTCGCATACGCAATCACGCGCTCCCCTTCCTCGAAGTACTGTGTCAGGACGGCTCCGAGGCCACTAGTGCTGGCGTCGATCTGCAACACGAATCGACGCGTGAAATCTGGACAGGCGAGGACGGGGACCGAAATAAGAGTCTGCTTTAATTCGCGAAACGCTTTCTCCTCGTCGGAGCCCCATGTCCACCGGGCGCGTTTTTTCGTTAGTTGCGTAAGCGGCGCGGCAACGGTTGAAAAATTCGCGATGAACCGCCGGTACCAGGACGCCATCCCCAGGAATTGCCGGACTTGTTTTACGGTTTTATGCTCGGGCCAGTCGGCGACGGCGCTGACTTTGTCGGGATCTGTTCGTATCCCCTCGCGATCGACTACGTGCCCTAGATATTTCAGTCGATCGACGCAAAATCTGCATTTATCCGGGTTGAGGCGCAGGCTCGCCCCGCGGAGTCGGCGGAAAACTTCGGTTAGTAATGTCAAATGTTCCTCGAACGTCTTGCTTATCACGATAATATCGTTCAAATAGACGAACACGTTTGGCTCGAGGGTGGGGCCGATGACGGTGTCTAATAATCGTTGAAAGGTGGCCGGTGCGGAGTGCAGGCCAAACGGCATGACCGTGAATTGATATAGGCCTCTTCCGGGTATTGTAAAGGCGGTGACTGGCCGGCTGGCGGGTTTGAGCGGTACTTGCCAGTACCCGTTTTTCAGATCGAACGTTGTCAGGTATCGTGCGCCCCGTAGTTTGTCTAACGTCGCGGTCACTTGCGGTAAGGGGTACGCATCCTTTTCTGTTGCGTCATTTACCTTGCGGAAATCTATGCAAAATCGGTACTTTCCGTCTTTCTTTTTCGCCAACACTACGGGCGAACTCCAGGCGCTCTTGGATGGTTCGATGACGCCGGCGGCCTCCATCTCGGCCACCTCTATGTCGATGACTGCCTGCATTGCCGGATTTCGCGGTCGGTATCGTTGTTTTATTGGCGTCGCGTCTCGTAACCGTATTTCGTGTTGTATGCGGTCGGTCGGTCCCTGAATGTTCGCAAACTGGGTTAGTTCTCGTTGGAGGAAGCTTTGCAGCGTTCTCCCTTCGTTTAGCGTCTGTGGCGCTAAACCCCCCGTGGTCCCATGCACCGGTGGGGTGCCTGACCCGGGGTCGTACGGCGGCGGCACAAGGTGGATACCGGTGCGCGACCAGAGATCCACCCCGATCAACACCGGGCTCTCGAGCGTCGGCAGAATTGTAAAGCGGTGTTGGTAGATTCTTGCCCCGACGCGGATCGGCAGGGTAATCGTACCGGCGGTGTTCGTAGTTTCGCCGTTGGCCAGTAGTACCTCTCCTTCGTGGGGCACAATCTCGTGCCCCCGCTGTTGTGCGCGGATGATCGTTGTCGCGTTTATAAACGAAATTTCGGACCCTGAATCAAGCAGCGCGTCGTACCAGTGTTGGTCGATTTGTGTGCGTAAGTGCGGCCGTGGCGTATATCTTAGACGGGGCTCGGGGTGTTGGCCGTCGCGGCCCCGGCCCGCCAGGCGTTTCCCGCCGGCGGGTAGCATTGTCTAGTTAGCACGCTGTCTTTGCCGCACTGTGAGCAAAATTTCCGCGGCGGGCGTTTGCAGTCGGCTCGCGTGTGACCCCGCTGCTTGCACTGCCAACAACATTCTTCCCTGTTGTAGGCGGCGGCGACGGTTGGTTTCCCGGCTCCATTACTAGCATTTTTGGGTCTTCCAGATCTATGCGCATCTTTAATTACACCGGTTCTTTGGAAACGACCAACAGTTCTTTCAACAGTTGACTTTGAAATTGGTTCACGGTCAGGATATGTGGCATTGAATAAATTCGCTACTTCTCGATAGGACCTTATTCTGTCGCCATATCCTCTCATCACACACACACACACACGCGCGCGCATGCACGCACACACACTCAGGAACGCACGTGCCTGCGTGAAGCCTTATCTTTCTTCTGTTATCGCCGTGGACCCTCGCTATCGTAAAATCTCAATAGAAATGTTCAAATGATCATAACTCTGCGAAAAAAATCGTAGAGACCTCGGCGACCTCGCGTTGTTTTCGTCTCGGAAAGCCCTTTCGAACGAGCCCTCACTCAACTCCACATGCCATTTAAAATTTTTTGGCTCCCCCCTCCCCCGTCCCCCGCGGGTGTAGAGGTGAGTGTTTTTGTGGTTAAATAATAGACTTTGTGATCCTATTGTATCCCTATAAATTTCAATCCTATATTTCAAACCATTCAAAAATTATTTAGGTGGCCCGGAACTTTTGGTAGGCACTGTATTTTAAATTTGTCTCCATTGCTCCTTTATTTATTTCCCTTACTTTTACTACTTTTAGATCTTTACTAATAGCTGTTATAATTCCTCCTCTCGCCCTTCCTTTTATATTCTCTCTTGTTGCCGGTATGCACTTCCATTCATATTTATTAGATAATCTATTGCTGATCTTCTTCCATGTTCCTTCTTCCACCCACGTTTCTGTTAAACCTATGATGTCAAATTCTTCCCAATATTTCCATGTTTCTTCGCATTTGTTCATTATTCCCGCAATATTCCAAAAACAGATTTTTAAACCTTTTTCACCGTTCTCCATCTCCTCTCCATCTTTTTTATCGTGTTCTCATTATCTTCTTCCTCTTCTTTCTTCCTCCAGTTTCTCTTCTTTCTCGTTCCATCTGTACCATTTATCTTTCAAGTAAATTTTTTTGTATCCAATTTTTATATTATTGTCGTCTTTTTCTTTTTCTTCTCTTGCCATTTCTCTTAATTTTTGTTGTATCTCCCGTTCTTTTCTTGTTAAATCGTCTTCTATTATTATACCCCTCCTCAGCTCTTTCTTCTTACTCATGATCTCTCTTTTTTGCTCCCATTTGTCTATCTCCGCTATTACTAAATTTCTATTTCCATTCAGTTCTATTCTGTTTGCTTTTTTTACCACTATATCCACCTTTAAACTGTCTTTTATATATTTTTCCACCTCATGCTCTAATTTCTCCCTTTTCCAGTTCACTCCTTTTATTACAATGTTGTTCTTTTTATTTTTTCTCTCTTTTTTCTCGTTAATCCATTTCAACGCTGCTATTCTCTTCTCTAATATATTCTTCTCTTGTCTCCATTCTTCTTTCTCTCTTTTTCTCTCTTCCTCTCTTGCTTTCCTTTCTTCTATCATTTGTTCCTTCATTTCTTCCATTTCCTCTCTCATTTCTTTTCTCAATACCTCTATTTCCATTATTATATTTTCTAATCCTCTCCTCCATATTTCTTCCCCTCCTGCAATATATTTGTCTAGTGACTTTTCTTCTCCCTTACTCTTACTCCTGCCTGCTGTCTGTTTCCCAGTCATTGGCGCCATCTGTAGTCCTTTTTCTGAACTATCTCCTCTATTCTTTTTCACCCGTATCTCGATGCTTCCTAACCTTTCTTCTCCGTCACAATTCTATCTCCCTTTATCTTTTGTTGTCTCTTCCTTTCCTCTTTGCCTTCTTTTCTCTGTCTTCTTCACCATTTTCTCTTGCTTGCCACTTACTTACTCTTCTGTTGCTCACCCCTTTTACCTCTAAAATTTTTTAACTTTACTCTCACTGCCTGTCCCGCTCATACACACCTCTCTCATGTCCAACCGGGACGGTTCCCCCAACAGGGGAAGTCCCCTGTAAATAAATATCAATTTTCAGTATTAGTAATGTGTATCAGAACATAATTCTTTTTTATTTAGACCGAATTTATATCACTCATCATGCTATTAGCCGCAAGAAGCTGGAATCTATTTCATTCAGATTCCTGCGCAATGATTTCTGTGCAGACGCAGACGCTTGATGCTCGATGCTGCCATGTAATGGCACCTTTAGATTTTCTGCATAAATTTCTTATGTATACACTTAATTTATTCATAGCTGAGGAACAATTCATCACAGCTTCTCTCAATGATGTGCTAGTAGGCCTGTCATTTCTTTGAATTTTAGAAGGAGATGTGGAAAATTCTGATGAAATGCGCTTTGTTCCTTGCTGTCGAGTTATCGATTGATTGCCGTTAATATCATGTATTTTGTCATGAATTGCTTATATTTTTTTGCGTTTCAATGGATGTTCCTACAAATAATGTATATATTTCCGCATATAAATGTACACTTATTTATTTATTCAACTAAAAAGTTATTTTAATGCAGCAATATAAATAAAACTAAATAATTACAACTAAAATAATTTATAAATATAATATATTATCATACCTTTATTGTCTGCAGATGAAAACAAAGTTGGCACTGCATTTGCTTTAAGAGCTAAACCACGACCTGATGATCGTTAACATTTCTCATCAAAATGGTAATTACACAGCAAACTTTTCTCACTTGGAATAAAATCTTTCAACTTCATTGCCGCTACCCATTTCTCCAGTAATTCGGGATTATTTAGGGAAAATCTGTTACAAAAATTATTACAAGTTAAAATATAAATATTTCGAGATAAATACTACAATTATACATTTTTTCTTATATATAAAATGTCATTCGCATAAACAATTTTTACTTGTGGAATGATCTTTTTTTATCCTGTCCTTTCACTGCATGACAGAAAACACAAACTGATTTGTATTCCCTAAATAATGTTGGAATACTTTTGATGCGTAGATATTTCTTATTTGTATCTTCTTAAAAACATTTTTTTTCGAAATGATCCGAACATAAAAAGAAATGTTTTTTTGGTATCAAGTTTGACCCCAGACTCATGCTGCAACTACGATTGCAAAATTTCCTTATCTTTCAAAGGAAACTGTTGCTGCAAAGCGGAAGAGTTTCTGGCGAAAGAAGGACAGAAAGGCCTTGACAAAGGAAATATATTTTATTTTCAAGGATGGTTGATTCGCCTCGTGCTCTCTCTATTACAATACTCGCGCTTGAAGTAACAAGTGACTTGATTGCACAGGATTCCCTTAGAGACTAATAGCGAATTCGGCATCTTGCACTAGTGCGCACTGAGTGCAAACTTTTTCAGTGCCACATATTCGAGTGATGCCCTCTGCCCCAGTGGAGTGAAATCATCATATTCGGTTGCGTTGCACTATTATCATGCGAGTTTTGTATCGTATTCGATGAACAAAAACTGACCTGATGCAGTGCTAAATTCGTATTCGGACAAACGAAATAAACTGAATAAGAACAAATTTTATTGCACTGAAATTTTTGGCAGTGCAGTTTGGTGAATAACCGCAAAATAACCGAATAACCAAAATTAAAAATGAACCAAAAAATATTCGCTCTAGAATTATTGAAGTAGCGATGATGAACCAGAAAATTTAATTTTAAATAATATAAAGGAGGAAAGACCAAAAATAAAAAATTACATGGATGTAATAAATAAATATTCCGATAAAGAAGTATGTAATTTTATTTAATAATAACTGCTTTTATAAATAGAATATAATATAGAATATAAATATAATAAATATAATAATTAGTTATAATAGAAATATTAGTTTCAGAGAAACTTTCGACTACAACGTAGCACATAAAAAATTAAAAAATTTATATGATGTTCAAGATGAAAACGTTGAATTTAATCGATAAATTTAAACTGTAAATTCAACCAACAAATCTGAACGGTAAGAGCCGCAATCAAAACACGAGCGAGAATAAACATCGTCGCGATCAGCCAATCGGCGCGTGATCGCGTGAACATAACAACGAAAATGTGTGGCAAACATCTAAATTCTCGAACGTTCGGTGCCGAAAATATCCTATTATGGAAATCGGTCGATCGCGACTCTTTTCCGTCGTTATTTAGTCGGTCCTTGACGACGATTCAAGCTGGTCGAAACTCGCCGGCAAATTTCGCGCATTTCTTGTCCATTCATTCGCTCGTGTCGTATACGCTTTCGTCATTCTCGTTGTGAATTCTCAACCGACATTCTCGCATACGATCGAGCATCGAACTCAGTGCGAAAGACGCCTCATTGTCTGTATTATTACCTGCTCTATACTTAATGAGCTTGTGATTGTTAAGAGTGTGGAGTCCGAGAGTCGACGCTCGTTAACCGTTCCGCGAATGTCCTCTGCCTCGCGCCAAACACCATCCGGCGTCTGCGTGCAAGATATCCGTTCTCGCGAGAGCCTCTAGTAAGAAGGTCTGCAAGATTTCCGAAACGCGTCGAAGGCAGTCATTAACAGGACATTTTGAAGATTTCCGTCGGAGTCGCGGAATACGTGCCGTCGCTCGCTTCTATTATTCAAAATTAAACGAATATTGAAAACAATCTGCAATCGAGTATTTCCTAAAATCTCCTTGTCCTCCAGCGGATCTACGGATTCGCGTTGCGCACCGCATCTCGCTCATCTCTGAGCGTTTCTCAAGATTCGGGCGATCTCGTCGAAGTCGACTCCCGAATCTATGAAGAATCACAATTTTTTAACAATGCTGACAATGAAAATATTGTGATTTCCAGTGACCAAAAATTATTAGCATTTTTATGGTAATTAATAAATAAATATCCAACAATATATTTTTGTTGTGCAAATATATATAATTATAACACTACTATAATATAAAATGAGATTATTTTTACATAGTTTTACTAAAAGATTATATATTTAAATAACATTTAATTTTTTTCTTAAATGTTTCTGTGTTAAAGGTTTGCAGGTAAGAAAGTCAGCATCAGAGATGTTGCTGGCAGATTTAATATGGCAGAATCCACATTTTACAGCAATAGTGACAATATTATGGATTTCTTAAATGACCTAGCAAAATCAATAATAAAATTTCCTCAGACATTGGAAGAAAAAAAAATTTCCAGACAGTTTGAAAATGTAAGAAAAATAAATGGTAATTATTCAGAATCACGGCTCTACCTGCAAATGGGCTGCACATTTTTTTACGGACTTTTTATGTTTAGAAAGAAATATAAATAACCATTT
>NW_021853756.1:16005-27038 GCF_003651465.1 Formica exsecta
CTGAATAATTACCATAAAATTTATTATATTTAAAAATTATTTGACTCATTCATTTGCTATGCGATAAAAGTTGTAATAATAAATATAATTAATAAATAGTTAATAAATATAATTCATTTAATTTTAAGTTTTGCTACGCAATAAACATTTTATAGTAAAAAGGAAAGTATATGCAAAGGTAGTCAATAAGAAAATTTGAACCTTTTTTAAAATTCATAAGATTTTTATTTTGTTGTATAATTATTCGTTTTCGGAATCAAATTCATTGTCTGATTCATTACATGTTTTAGGATGATATTTATCGTAAAAACATAATATATTTTTATAGCATGCGCATTGAATAAAACTTACAATTTTATAGGCGCACATTGGTCTAGTCTCCACCGAATCATTAGGACGCATCTAGTGCGGCGTAGAATCAAATTTAAGTGGATGGAAATTCGACTGACTGCGTTTATTTCACTCCCACTTCGATCTACAAGCTTTATCGGAATGGCAGCGAATTGACACAAAATTTAGTCGGTGAAAACGGTTGAAGATAGATAGTGTCAACCTTTACTTTTCATTATTTCATAACCATCAATATATAGTCGATATATCCCAGTAAACAAAAAGTTCTCTTAAAGCGCTCTTTAAGATAACTTTTGAAAGATAAAAGCTGTCTTTCAAGATATCCAAAACAAGGTCTTTTAGCGCGACTAAAAGATGTCCAATGTCCATCCAAAAAGTAATCTTTTAGAAATCCTAAAGAGCACTTTTGATTTTTATAAGCTCTTTCGAAAGTTGTCTGAAAGTCGACGTTAAGAGAACTAAAAAGAGACCTCTAGGTTGTCCTTTATAGGTTATGATAAGTTTTTTTAAATTTTTTGAAAAAAATCGAATAAAACCGGAAAAATGAAACAGAATTAGAAAAAATTGTATAAAACAGAAAAAATGTATTTATGTTTTATGTTTTATTCTGTTTTAAACAATTTGTAAATCCAATTCTGTTGCATCTCTTCCGGTTTTATATTTAACTCTTTTATTAGTAAATAAACAATATAATACATTAATTTTATAGAATCATAAATTATATATTTAATGAAACTTATAAAATTTATTTATAAAATATTTTTAGCATTTCAAACTTTATAAATATTAAAATAAAATGTTTTATTTTTACTATAATTATATAGAATGTCTTTGTATTTCTTAATTTTATATAGGTTATAAAAAAATTTAAATGAAGTAATTCTAAATCACATTATACAATCATATTTAGTATGAAATTAAATATGATTAACTATTAATTAGAACATAATATCATACTTTGAAATCAACTTAATAATAATACAGTGAACTAACATATATATATTGATACAAATACAAAATTGCAAATATCTTAAAATTACGTATTATTTAATGATCTAGATTTTTGTACTTTGTAGTTAATAAAGTTAATAAACTAGTCACTTGGTTATCCTTTTTTTGGTTAACTTAATTATCCTTGGTGATTTAATAATTGTTGTTCTTCTTCATACTCTCTTTGGCGCTGTTCTTCATCCCGTCGAGCTTGTTCCTGTTTAAGCTTTGTAACCGCTAATGCGGTCACCATATTTTTGCAGCCAGAGTTGTATCCGCTTTTTCACTACTACATCAGTAGTAGCATATTTTTTGGTGATGTAAGCTAAAAACAAATAAAATTTATATAAATATATTATACGTATACAGAGTTGAGAAATTACTTTTTAAAAATAAAAAATGTAACTCACCACTTATTATGTTAGGGAAATTGTAATTTGAAATCTTGATTTTGCCAGGTTTTCGAATGATCCAAGTACATTTGCCTGCCAATTCATCAGTCATGATTGCTGACAAAATTTTTTTGATAGCTTTGTCGAAAGTATCTCCTCCAACAGCACTCATTTTTGCTTCCTAAAACATAACACATTATTAAAATTTATAAATAAAATTATAATATAAATAGTTTAATTATTTTAAATAAATAATTTATTACAAATTGTGATCTCATCTTTTGGTGGAGAGGATTTAATAACTTCTGATCGAATGATCAATAGCTTGGGTTCGATTTATATAAGGAAAGTGTCTTTATTTTTGCTCTGCATGTTCTATAAAGCAGAGATATTACGAAGCAAAGTCGAAATGTGGAAATTTTCATGTAAGGAACGTCACCATCATCGTCCTTTTACCGCTATATATGTACACAACACATGCATAGAATATAGTGGTATTATCACAGCCCAGTAAACAAAAAGTTCTCTTAAAGCGTTCTTTAAAATAACTTTTGAAAGATAAAAAGTGTCTTTCAAGATATCCAAAACGAAGTCTTTTAGCGCGACTAAAAGATGTCCAATGTCCATCCAAAAAGTAATCTTTCAGAAATCCTAAAGAGCACTTTTGATTTTTATAAGCTCTTTCGGAAGTTGTCTGAAAGTCGACGTTAAGAGAACTAAAAAGAGACCTCTAGGTTGTCCTTTATAGGTTATGATAAGTTTTTTTAAATTTTTTGAAAAAATCGAATAAAACCGGAAAAAATGAAACAGAATTAGAAAAAATTGTATAAAACAGAAAAAATGTATTTATGTTTTATGTTTTATTCTGTTTTAAACAATTTGTAAATCCAATTCTGTTGCATCTCTTCCGGTTTTATATTTAACTCTTTTATTAGTAAATAAACAATATAATACATTAATTTTATAGAATCATAAATTATATATTTAATGAAACTTATAAAATTTATTTATAAAATATTTTTAGCATTTCAAACTTTATAAATATTAAAATAAAATGTTTTATTTTTACTATAATTATATAGAATGTCTTTGTATTTCTTAATTTTATATAGGTTATAAAAAAATTTAAATGAAGTAATTCTAAATCACATTATACAATCATATTTAGTATGAAATTAAATATGATTAACTATTAATTAGAACATAATATCATACTTTGAAATCAACTTAATAATAATACAGTGAACTAACATATATATATATATTGATACAAATACAAAATTGCAAATATCTTAAAATTACGTATTATTTAATGATCTAGATTTTTGTACTTTGTAGTTAATAAAGTTAATAAACTAGTCACTTGGTTATCCTTTTTTTGGTTAACTTAATTATCCTTGGTGATTTAATAATTGTTCTTCTTCTTCATACTCTCTTTGGCGCTGTTCTTCATCCCGTCGAGCTTGTTCCTGTTTAAGCTTTGTAACCGCTAATGCGGTCACCATATTTTTGCAGCCAGAGTTGTATCCGCTTTTTCACTACTACATCAGTAGTAGCATATTTTTTGGTGATGTAAGCTAAAAACAAATAAAATTTATATAAATATATTATACGTATACAGAGTTGAGAAATTACTTTTTAAAAATAAAAAATGTAACTCACCACTTATTATGTTAGGGAAATTGTAATTTGAAATCTTGATTTTGCCAGGTTTTCGAATGATCCAAGTACATTTGCCTGCCAATTCATCAGTCATGATTGCTGACAAAATTCTTTTGATAGCTTTGTCGAAAGTATCTCCTCCAACAGCACTCATTTTTGCTTCCTAAAACATAACACATTATTAAAATTTATAAATAAAATTATAATATAAATAGTTTAATTATTTTAAATAAATAATTTATTACAAATTGTGATCTCATCTTTTGGTGGAGAGGATTTAATAACTTCTGATCGAATAAAAGCAATTGATCCAAAAATCCCTATTTTTGAAGTTTTTCAAAATTTCGATGTCCTTCCTTTCTATGTGGATAATTACAATCGAATTCACTTGACAATCAGTTACATACATACGCTTGCTGCTTGATGACTGAGAGATTTTTGTTCTTGACGCCTTTTGTACTAGCAGTCCTTTACTGATTTGAACTTCAAACGTTAACTGCAGATTAATTATAGTAAATAAAATAGTCTATATGTTGATGTTCGTAAAGCCCGTATCAGACTACGTATTGAAGATTGAAATTTTACTAATCAGGATAAAAGGAACTAAAATTTCCTTTTCCTGATTGGTCAAATTTCAATCTCAATGCTTAGTCTGATACGGGCTTAACAGTTACCGTTCATTCGTATTAATTATCAAAATGGAAAATAAATGAGAAGTTTGTCAGGGATTATGTTTATTTACATTCACAAGCAAAAGTTAAGTTGGCTCTACTGAAATATCAATCTTCCTCGCTTCTATTCATAGACATAGTATATCTAGACCGAGCGTTTGCCATTATTTAAGAAGTGGGGTTAAAGATAAGAGAAGGACATACTCTGTTCCGTGCCCCTTGCGTTTTCTCTCGCTCGCACGTAGCATAGCGTACTTTTTCGCTACATGCGAGCGAGAAAGAACGCAAGCGGCACGGAACAGAGTATGTTCTTTTCTACGTGTACTTTGGCCTCCACTCCTCAACACTCGATCTAGATATACTATGTCTATGCTTCTATTCTATTTCCGGTTGAAACAGTACGTTAAATTCGATGCGCACCGAAACAGAATCGGATTGATTACTTCGGTGGAAACTAGACCATTCACTGACTTGCGCGGTTCATTTTTATTTGATGAAATCCAGATGCTAAATCGCATACTGGAAAATATCGAGCTCCTCCTAATTGGTCTAATATATCAACGATATTTGATCGACGATCGTTGCCGACACTTCGCGGAAGGAAGGAATCGTGGAATCGCCAGGACGTAACAATACACAGAAAGTTCTCTTCTTGGTAAGGGTATCTCTTATTGGGTAGTATTACGCACGCTATCTGATAATTCATTTTCTTTGTGTGACTGGTGTTGATTAAAACGGTTGCTAGACCGTTGGGCTCATTCGAATCGAGCAAGAGCTAGTGTTCGGAGCATACCGCGTGTAGTGCAAAGCAATTCGAAAAATGGAAGGATCAAACGATAGTGAAAGTGCGGAACAAAATATTTCGAAATCCAGCCTGGAATCAGTGAGCCTCGAGAAGGATGAGGACATAAAAAATAATTTAACAAACGCTCTCATTTATTGTAAGAGTTTGTTGGAAGCAGAAAATCTGCTTACAAATACACTGTTGTGCCTCTAGCCGCTAAGGAAGAGGTCTTTAGGGATTTATACGCCCAAAGGATTAGGATCCACGCTCGAAATAAGACACTCCCGGACGTTAGGTATAAATTAATATATTTCACAGGTTTTGGTACACTTTTACTTATTCGCGAGTATAATAGTCGGACGCGATGTACGGTATATCGATACTGTTGATATGAGCGAGCGAGTAGTGAGCGATGTTAATGAGCTATATTACTGAGCTAGCGTCGGTGCATCTCGCGCTCAATATATATTAATTAATTAGGTCGTTGATTAGGGAGGAGTGTGGTGTCCCTGACCGGAGCATGTCTCGTGCTCCGCTCGTCAGCTGTCTCGTCAACTGCTTACTCAGCTTCCGAGAACTTGACCGTGACTTCCTTCTCTTTAGTCACGTATCTTTACTTTATTTTATTAATAATCATTTATTACTTTTATTCTTTCTTGATTATCTTTCCTTGATCTCTTTTCTAATTTTAATGCATTGCTTTACTCAGCTCTTTCTTAATCTTTTCTGTTTAACTTTATTGTTTTATCTTTTAATATATTGAGAAATTGGTCGGGTTACGACAACACCATCAACAGAAATATCGGCTGCTTCCATCGCTATGGGCGAGGAAATTTTAAAAAAAATTATGTTTATGCTTGACGATCGCAAAATAATAATAGACGAAGATCTGATACATATCGAAGATATTGACATTGCCAATGCAGAAGAATATGAAGAGGTACATCTTGAATTTTTGCTAATATTTTTGTATCTTTTTATTTTTTGAGTCAGTGAAGTTAACAAAAATAACATGCAATGCAATTCCTTTATTTATAGTGTATACCTCGTGAAAGTCCAGAATTCCAGCCAAAATTGCAATCTTTTCGCGAGTATGAATTAATTCCTTTATCATATAAAAAAGGCGGTTGCTCTTGCCGAGATATATCCGAAATGGAGCATAAAAACTTTACAAAGGCAAGGTTGTCATAAATTAAAAAATAAAAGAATGCTGCGTATATGGAAAGAAGACGTTAAACGAGGAGGAACAGTAATGGATAAATGGAAATATATTGAAATGCAAACATTCGAACATTTTCAAGAAGCAAGACAATGTCTAGAGCAGGTACAATTTTAGAAAATATTTTTATTATAGATATTTATATTATATTATAGAATTAGAAAGATTTCAAAAATATACATTAATATCTGTTGCCAGGTAACAATGAAAACTCTGCAGCAGTGGGCGATGGCGATAGCTTTTTCATTTTTAAGCGATGATTTCAGCTTCTCTGCCAGCGCTAGTTGGACCGATCGATTCAAGCAGAAATATAAAATCCGGCAAAGAAAAATAACTAGATACATAAGTAATAGAGAGCACGCATCCTAGAAGGAAACTTTAGAGGCAGCAGAACGCTTTCAAGTACAAACGAGGGCAATTATATCCGAATTTGATTTTGATTTTATTATAAATACGGATCAGACAGTATGCCAGTACCAAACTCCATATAATAGATCGCTCGCGCCACAAGGCTCAAAGACCGTCCTCATAAAAAAAAAGCTTGCATGACATTTCTCATTCATATACGGCTATACGGCACAATATACTATAACTGCATCGGGCAAAATATTACCTGTTGTCTTCTTGTGCATGCAAGAATCGACAGGGAAATTTGGTCCGACGGTGCAAAAAAAAAGTGGATAAATTAATAAGTGATTATAAAAACGTTTTTGTTACGTGTTTAAAGTCGGGCAAATTAACAAAACAAATATATACCGATTATTTAAAATATTGTTTGTCTCCGTACGTCGCAAATAATAAATTTCTATTATTGATAGACTCGTGGAGAGGTCAAACCGATCTAACATTATATGATGATATTTTCGAAGACGAAACAGGTAAAGCATCGTGTACCATCAAGGTGATTCATCCGAAATGCACACCTCTTTGTCGGCCGTGCGATGTGTATTTTTATCGACAAGTAAAAAATTTTATTAAGCGATTGCAAGATTGTTCAACTTTATTACAACAACAGCGAGAAATTGGTACTCGCGAGGTTGCAATAAAAATACATTCGCTGCTGTTGAATCAATTGAGCGCCCCCGTTTTTAAACCGATGCTTTTATATGCTTGGTACGCATCAAAATTAATAGAAGAAAGGCCGATATTTTTAAATATAAATAATATTTTGTTCGGGAGTCGACCTCGACGAGACCGCCCGAAACTGAGAGAAACGCTCAAAGATGAGCGAGAAGCGATGTGTAACGCGAATCCGTAGATCCGCTGGAGGATAAGGAGATGTTCAGAAAATACTCGAGTGTAGATTGTTTTCAATATCCGTTTTATTTAGATTACTAGGAGCGAGCCACGGCACGTATTCCGCGAATCCGACGGAAATCTTCAAAATGTCCTGTTAATGACTGCCCTTTTTCGCGGTTCGGAAATCTTGATTAAGAGCTTCTTGCTAAAAACTCTCGCGAGAACGGAAATCTTGACCGCGAACGCTGGATGGAATTTAGCGCGAGGCAGAGGACATTCGCGATGCGGATAACGAGCGTCGACTCTCGAACTCCAAACAATTAACTTTCACAATATCTGAGCACTAAATAATGAAAGAACACGAATTGAGATGTGACCAAATTGCTCGCCGCGAGAATATGAATGCGATATTATGCGAGACAATTCAGACCGAATTTGAGACGAGTAAGCCTACTGCGTACGCCACACGAGCGAGAATATGCGAAGTGCGAATGCGAAAAGTCGATGTATTTCGACCGGCTCGAATCGTTGTCGTAGGCAGACTAAATCGACCGACCGCGGAAACTCACGCTCTGCCGATGTGAATATCAAGTTTTTTCGGTATCGAACGTTCTCGAACCAGGTGTTTGTCACGGTTTTTCACTATAAAATAACGCGACGACGCACCGAGCGGGTGATCGCGACGCTTTTTGCTCTCGCTCGTGTTTTGGTTTCTGAGGCAATAGTTTGAATATAACGGCGAAATTTAGAAACGAAATTTTAATGTTTCAATTTTGAACATATTTGTTTGCCGATAACAATATTAAAAAAGTTGTGCGCCTGTAAAACTGTAAGTTTCATTTAATGCGCTCGCTGTAAAAAAGTATTATGTTTTGAATGTTTTTATGATAAATATCATCCTAAAATATGTCAATTAATAATAATAATTCGTCCCTTAAAATAATAAAAATAAATAACACAATAATTCGCTTCAATGCAAATACAAAAAAAAAGTAAGAATTGAACCAGCAATACGCAGAGTAGTAGCCGCGCGTCTTAACCACCAAGCCACGCCGACTAGCTGCAAATCTGTACTTACGGCTCGGTATATAAAGAGCACACAAATTTTTAATGCATTTTTTTCGCGAATGCTTGAGAGTTGGGTCGTATTACTTTACCATGGGTTAGTGGGAGGGTACAACTATAACATACCTCAAGGTCGGCGAAATCGCAGAGGACAATGTCTGGTGTTCCCCTTGTCAGTGTAACCGAATATAACAAGTAATATTACATTGTAACATGTAATACATTCATTCCTTATAATTTCCCACTCAAGGAAGCAACAATGTTATATAGCAGTTATACATTTAATTGTAACAGTTATATAATATTGTATTATTGATACATGAAGAACATAACTGTAATAAAATTAAGATATAACATGTTATTTCTACTGATTTGATATTTTTATAATTTTGTTATATGAATGTTACATCATAATTTTTAAATGTTTTTGGATATACATTTAACCCATATACAGCACAAGAAGGTGCAGAAACATTACATAGATATGTACCCAGATAGCCAAGTCTGCCAAAATCATGTATTGCGAATAATGTAGTACACATTATATCGGCTGCACTCTGGCAATAGCCACGCATGATCTGCCGTCTCAGTTAGTGCCGGCAGAAATACAACAGAAAATGAATAGTCTTTGCATCATGATATGCTACAAAAAATGCTGCAAAATTTAAGCAGAAGTCCTCAGCGTACATCAGTCATAAAAACAGTAGATTTTAAACATTGCGTGTTGGCACAATATGTCAATAGAAATTAAACCAAAATTGAACATAACATGACATATCAGCTATATCGGCATAATATCGTCAGAAATCGAACTCATCTGCAGGCACGGCGTGACGGCAGAAATGCGGCAAAAATTGAGCATGTGTTGCTGTCTCAAAAGATAACAGCAAAAATACAGCAGAATAAAGTCATAAATCATGATTTTCATCTATTCCGAAACTTCCCGCCACTTCATAAAAGCAAATCGTTGATTGGCTACTGTGTCGCTTTTGGCGCGTTCAATAGCCAATAATAAGATTTTTCTGTTAAGCGCAGCGAAAAACGTGAATTGAGTGTGAGAGAATCAATAACATTATCGTGCACATTCTTTGCCTCGATTTAATTTTTATTATATGTGCGCTTAAGTGTCATCAAAACCATCAAAACTTGTAGAAGTAGTGCTAAAAGTTTTGGTGCTATAGAAGAAGAAGAAGAAGAAAGGGGAGAAAGCAGAGAGTGCAGAACACAGAGGTTAGAAAACACGAGATCTATATTATGCTTTTTTTATACTTGGAGTAATTGCTTTTTCTCTCTTTAACGCCCGAATATATATTTTATTATAATGGGTGCTTTCCAGCAACGACACAGTGCGACACAGAGTATCATTCTATCTTTGTTGTTCACTGGTATTGAAAGAAGATAGAATGATACTCTGTGTCGCACTGTGTCGTTGCTGGAAAGCACCCAATATATATTTTATTAATATATATATTTATATATAATTATATATATTAATAGATACATATTTATTTATTTCGTTTTAGGTGAGTTTGAAAAAGTTTGAAAATTTTAACTACGAAATCAGGATATGTATAATATGTAAAGAAAAATCGTATTTAAAGGTTGCTGAGGATAAAAGATTTCCTGAAAGGATCCAGAGAGGATCCAGAGAGAATTGAGGTCCAGAGAACAGAGGGTAGAGACAGAAAACAAGACACAGAAGACATATACGCAGAGATAATAAGTACACAACACATACACAAGTACACATTATGCAACAATAATGAAACCATTTATTTTAAAACGTTCTATTTCGCGAAAAAGGTCTAATAATATATGTTCGCGACAACGTAAAAGAATTTACATTTTTCGCAAAATTGTGGGAGACAGTTACATTCAATTTGTTGTGCCTCCGTGGAAGCACAGCGAATTTTTGGGGATCGTTGGCCAAATTAGAACTAAGGAGTTCAGGATCGGGCAGGGTCGTCTCTTTCTTGGAGCGTCGTATATCGTTGCGCGCGTACGAATACCTTTAATTCGTTGCGTAATCCAATTTGAAAATTTATTAACGCCTGTTTTTTAATCGTATGTTGAATCGTGCGTTTTGATAGTGAGAAGTCCTCTTCTCCTTCAATCATAGCATCGTACAATTTCATTGCTAGTAACTCAACGCGTTGTCCGAAAGCGTACGCGGTTTCATTTGACTTTTGTCTTAATGAATTGAACTCGATTTGTAAGTGCGTAGTACTTTGTTTAGATTGGTAACAAGTTTCAAGTTGATGTTTTAATTCGTCGAACGTTTGTATATCTCGCGTCTCAAAATCCTGCATCGCTTTTCCTTTTAATTTTGTAAATAAGATTGCTTGAATTAACGATTCTTCGTCCGAGGGATTTATATTCTGAACGGCGTATTTACATGCGTTTAAAAATTCTTGCAGTTTATGTCGCGAGGTTCCGTCGAACTCGGGGATCATTATTCTTGCTTCCTTTAACGGTAGATAATTCGGAGCGACGCTTTGTCGATTTCTGATATCGCGTCTCGTTCGCCCGTATGTTGTTTCAAACGCATCGTTATCGTTTTCCCTGCGAGTATCTGTATGACGGGGTAATTGTGTGGTAGAAGCCACTTTGACAACGGAAATTTTCCTGGAGGTCGCGGCTGTGGAGGACGGGATCACGCC
>NW_021853757.1:0-239 GCF_003651465.1 Formica exsecta
GCCGAAAACAACGCGTCGTTATCCCCACCCGGGGGCGAACAACGCAATTACCGCTAGACGCTCGGGTATAAAAAGGCAGAATTTCGACATCTCATTACCAGAATAATTCCTGAATCCTCTCGAGCAGTACGCTCCGAGCCGATACCAGAACCGATCCTAGAAACTCGCACAAAACGACGGAACGTGAAATTGATGCGTACGCAGTCCCCGCCGAGCATTCTCGGTCTCCTCGCCGCCTG
>NW_021853758.1:0-2502 GCF_003651465.1 Formica exsecta
CTTTTCTGGGTGCGACTCAGGCGTAACGAAAGTAATCTGGAAAAAATTTGAAAATCTTAATTTTCAAATGGCAGGACGCATCATCTCGCCTTATGAGTCACATGAAATAAAATGGGGAAAAGCCGTCGCTGTAAAAAACGAAAAAATCTGGCGAAGAGGATTAATAACTAAAATCAAAAAAACAAAAGACCTAGTTGAAATCTCTCTTAAAGATATTGGTAGGAAAATTTATCGACCAATACAT
Organism: Formica exsecta; assembly: GCF_003651465.1. NCBI lineage: Eukaryota > Metazoa > Arthropoda > Insecta > Hymenoptera > Formicidae > Formica > Formica exsecta. The sequence continues at coordinate 245 of NW_021853758.1, forward strand.
GAGGTTTATAAACTAGAAGACAGATTCAAAGAGCTACCGTGGCAAGCAATTGTTTGCGGTTTAGCTTACACAGGCCCACTAATGCCTTCATCAACATGGCCTGAGAAGACCAGGACACCAACATGGCCTGAGGAGACCAGGAAGATGTGCCGCGTCATCTCGGAAGATCGCAAAGGATGGACAAACATAACGCTATCTCTCTGTGATGGAGCTGCCCTGGTCAAATTGGAGATAAAAACGCTGAATCTTGAAGCAGCTTTTAATTTTCAAGATGCATTAATTCGATTGGGCCTTGCCCGACGCAGCACACGGATCGCAGAACACGTGTTTCCCGCCGTATAATAATAATAATAATAATAATAATAATAATAAAACACAAAAAGAAAAAAAACTTAAAAGAAGAAAAAAAATTTTTTTTATTTTTTTTATTTTTCTTTTCTTCTTTTACATATCTATATATTAACTCACCATACATTATTATTTGATATGATTATTTCTTATTATATTAGTATATACATAAATACTGTTAAGTATTATTGCATTATATAAATAATTTCTATTTCCATTTCCATTATAAGCATTCACTATAACAAAACGTAGAACCATTTTCCTTCCATCTTATAGCATGAATGTTATTCACCGATTACAGAAAAATGTCAATGTATCATCGCCTCTCGAGGGCCCTTGAAATACGAGGAGAAGGATATCATGGGCAAACTGACGAAGCGAGACAACAAAACCACTCCGAAATTTACGGATATTTCATGGAACTTCGATGTGTCATAGTATTAGATCAGCTTTACCAAAATATGACCAATAATTCTAAAATCTGCAACTCATGTTATGACCGGATGTCAGATGAACTGAAATTTTCATATATCCTTGTGCCATCGCACAACCTAGTTCACAGAAATTCAGCCGATAACCAAACCAAATGTACATTCTGCCACGAACTGACAGTGATGGTCAAACCCGCATATGAATGCAATGCCTGTATCGAAGAATACCCACACACTGACAAGATCTATTTAGACGAAGGATGGGGAGCAGCCGTCCCCAACCGCTGGATAGAAGAATAAAAAAAAAAGGAAAAAAAACTCTTCTCTCTAGAGCTCTCTCTTGAGGCGATGACCAGTGAAACGCGTCCATCTTTTACTCTTAGTTTTTTTTGTTTTTTTTTCTCTTTCTCTTTTCATTCACTAAACAGAAGGAAAATGGGCCCTACAACAAACAAAAAAAAAAGGGAAAGAAAAATCCATACATATATATATATTAATCTTATTTTTCTCAGTTTACTAAACAATATATTATTTTTCTTTTCTTCTTTTACATATCTATATATTAACTCACCATACATTATTATTTGATATGATTATTTCTTATTATATTAGTATATACATAAATACTGTTAAGTATTATTGCATTATATAAATAATTTCTATTTCCATTTCCATTATAAGCATTCACTATAACAAAACGTAGAACCATTTTCCTTCCATCTTATAGCATGAATGTTATTCACCGATTACAGAAAAATGTCAATGTATCATCGCCTCTCGAGGGCCCTTGAAATACGAGGAGAAGGATATCATGGGCAAACTGACGAAGCGAGACTACAAAACCACTCCGAAATTTACGGATATTTCATGGAACTTCGATGTGTCATAGTATTAGATCAGCTTTACCAAAATATGACCAATAATTCTAAAATCTGCAACTCATGTTATGACCGGATGTCAGATGAACTGAAATTTTCATATATCCTTGTGCCATCGCACAACCTAGTTCACAGAAATTCAGCCGATAACAAAACCAAATGTACATTCTGCCACGAACTGACAGTGATGGTCAAACCCGCATATGAATGCAATGCCTGTATCAAAGAATACCCACACACTGACAAGATCTATTTAGACGAAGGATGGGGAGCAGCCGTCCTCAACCGCTGGATAGAAGAATAAAAAAAAAGAAAAAAAAACTCTTCTCTCTTGAGTTCTCTCTTGAGGCGATGACCAGTGAAACGCGTCTATCTTTTACTCTTAGTTTTTTTTCTTTCATTTATTAAACAGAAGGAAAATGGGCCCTACAACAAAAAAAAAGGAACCAAAAAAAATCCATACATATATATATATTAATCTTATTTTTCTCAGTTTACTAAACAATATAGTAGTTTATTTTTCCTTTTCTTGATAAACCACTTATAATCTAAAAAGAAAAAAATTTTAATTAATTTAGATATTAAGTATGTTACTAAGTAT
>NW_021853759.1:0-680 GCF_003651465.1 Formica exsecta
CAGTAATAATTTATTTATTTCTATTTAGTTCGCTTGAGATAGCAAATATTGTATGTAAGATATATTTTTGAAATTGTTTGTTTAATTTCAGCATACATATGCAAATAGGGTTTAAAATTATTTGTATGATTTATATGTATAAAATAAGAATAATATTTTTGAATCCTATCTGCATTAGTGCATATGCTCTTAAATCAGTGCGTATACAAGGTAACTTGTATAATACATGCATTTTTATAAATAACTTGGTTTATTGAAAAATAGCAAGAATTGTATATAGTACATTTGCTGAATTGTATATAAATATATGCACTAAATTTTTATTAACCAAACAATATATTTAATAAATATTTCCTACATATAATACTTGCTATTTTTCAACAAACCAGGTTATTAGTAAAATTGCGTATATTATACGAGTTATCTTGCATACACAATAATGATTTAATTACATATGCAGTAATAATTTATTTATTTCTATTTAGTTCGCTTGAGATAGCAAATATTGTATGTAAGATATATTTTTGAAATTGTTTGTTTAATTTCAGCATACATATGCAAATAGGGTTTAAAATTATTTGTATGATTTATATGTATAAAATAAGAATAATATTTTTGAATCCTATCTGCATTAGTGCATATGCTCTTAAATCAGTGCGTATACAAGGTAACTTGTATAA
>NW_021853759.1:6751-7321 GCF_003651465.1 Formica exsecta
TATCTCGTCGAGATCGACTCCCGAACAGTGCATATGCTCTTAAATCAGTGCATATACAAGATAACTTGTATAATACATGCATTTTTATTTATAAATAACTTGGTTTGTTGAAAAATAGCAAGAATTGTATATAAGTACATTTCCTGAATTGTATATAAATATATCCACTAAATTTTTATTAACCAAACAATATATTTAATAAATATTTCCTACATATAATACTTGCTATTTTTCAACAAACTAGGTTATTAGTAAAAATACATATATTATACAAGTTATCTTGCATACGCAATAATAATTTAATTACATATGCAGTAATAATTAATTTATTTCTTACCTGATTAAATTATCCAGAAAGTATATAACGATTATTTTTTCTGTATAAGTTTTTTTATATAAAATCTCTCTTCCTGCAATATTAAAATAAGATTAATACTTTTGAATCCTATCTGGATTAGTGCATATGCTCTTAAATCAGTGTGTATACAAGATAACTTGTATAATACATGCATTTTTATTTATAAATTTGTTGAAAAATAGCAAGAATTGTATATAAGTACATTCTTTAAA
>NW_021853760.1:0-260 GCF_003651465.1 Formica exsecta
ATATATATATATATGGAAAATAGTTTTTGTTAAAAATTTGGCACTGAAAAGTGCCAATTATTGCGAAAATTGCGAGATGATCCAACTCGAACGAATAAGATAGGCACTGAAAAGTGCCGTTTACTCTCCTCGGGAGAGATGCAATCTGCTCAACGACATATATATTGTGACGTGACGTTTTTGATACGTCCGTCACAAGGGCCGAATGACCTGACCGCGGGCGGTTTCTCGGGGCCTGCGTCCTCCCGAATTAGGGAAAG
>NW_021853760.1:282-3291 GCF_003651465.1 Formica exsecta
AAGAGCGAACCGATTACCGGATCAGCGGATCTGGCTTTTTTTCTGCTTCTATTTTGCGGTAATGTAAGCTCGTTAATGAGCCCGCGAGTTGATTGTCGGCAGCGGGAAAGACGACGAGATCCCATCCGGCGGATGGAAGAGACGGAGAAGAAGAGAAGCAGCTGAGAGCGATCGTCCGAGGAGCGAGGCAAGCGGGGACCGCCGGGTGGTAATTGCCTTATTAAATAACTTATAATTTTTGGCAGATAAAAGCCTCTGCAGTTGACTTTTCTCTCGACAGGACAAAAAGGAGCGGAAGATCGGAGGTATCCGGCAAACAGGGATGGCCACACCACCCGCACACAGTGAGGGAGCCCTAAGAACGGGACGACAAGGGAACTCACAAGGAGAGCTATCCAACAAGATAGAAGCCGGAGTCACCCAGTCGCTGTCGGGAAGGTCCGCCCCTCCCTGCCGAATAAATTGAAATAATACGGGGCGAATAACCACAGCGACTCAGGACCACGAGGACCGCAAGGCCCAAAGAACGGCCCTGTGGAACGCGGAAGCGCCACAGGTAGCCCAATCGCGATTTATCGTGCCGACGTGTCTCCCGCAGGACGATCGCTCGTCAATGTTTGGCGTGATACCGGCGAGGACGCAGGCCTCACCAGGACGAGCGATCGAGATCGGTCTGCGAGAGAACGAAAGGATCCGACCGGTGCGTGGGACGAGCGTCGTCAACCCGTAGTTTGCCAATCCAATTGTAGGTAATTTAGCCGAGTGAGTAGCGCCCGGAAATAGTTGTAGTGCCACGCGTTTCGTGAGATAATTTTGGGTGGAACTTGGTGATAATTACGCATTAATGGCCGACGGGCTTACGCTGCTCATTCGGATCATAAAGTTAGCGCTCTAGTAGTGATACTATGCGGGTTCTAACTCAGGTCCTCCGAGGGGGGGGGGGGGGCGAGGGGAAACCGGCGCGGGGGGTATGACGTCACGCGGGAACCGCGTCCTAACCGGTAGGCGAAGAGTTCGACCGCGTCTTAACCAATAGGCAAGGGGTTCGACCGCGTCCTAACCGATTGGCGAGGAACCCGCGTAAAGGGGGGAGGGGGACCGCATCCTAACCGATAGGCGAAGGGTCCGCGTAAAGGGGGGAGGGAGACCGCGTCCTAACCGATAGACGAGGGATCCGCGGAGAGGGGGAGGGGAACCGCGACGAAACCGATAGGCGAGGGGTCCGTGGGGAAGAGGGAACGCACGCGAGTAGGTGGGAGAGTGAGATAGCGCTAATGATATTCTATGGGCGTGGGAGAAAGATAGCGCTAATGATATTCTATGGGCGTGGGAGAAAAATAGCGCGAGGCGTCCATATGAGCGTAAGACAAGGATAGCGTTTGCATGCACGTTGGAAAAGGATGGCGTTCGCATACACGTTGGAGAGAGATGGCGCGAAGCATGCACTTGAGAGAAAGAGAGAGAAAGAGAGATAGCGCGAGGCATGCACGTGGATGATGCGAGATACGGCGTTCGCAAGGCGGTGTGAGAAAGATAGCGCGAGGCATGCACGCGTGTAAGAAAAGGATAGCGCGAGCAAGGAAGAGAAGCGAAAGAAATATATAATAATTTTTTTCATTTTTAACACATTTATTTATGTTAAAATACATCACCTCGTCTCAAGGTTACAGACAAAAGTTCATCCACAGCATACGCTAATAGTTCGCAATCTATGACAAATGTTTTATCATAGACATCGCGCAAGATTTTAATAGCATCATCTTTTTTGGCATCAAACATATTACCTTGCAAATTAACCACAAGTCGATCGAAACTCTCATTTACGGCTTTTATATTCTCACACAGTTTCAAATATTCATGAGTAGGTGAGATAGGCCGCTGCTAACCCACTTTACCCATGAGAGCGAGAGAGATGGATAGAGAGATAGAAAAGGATGGAGATATGGATTAGAACAATTTGTAGACGACCGAGAGGGGAAGCGCGGACAGGGGGGAAGAGGAGGGGGGTACGTAGGGCGAAACGGGAAGCGCGGCGAGGGGGGTCGGGGGAGCGCGTGCATGCGCTCTCGCTCGCCGACACGCTCTGTCTCGCTCTCGCGGGGTCCCCACGCGGTACCGACTCCCACCGCCGGACCGACGGCGCACAGTGGGGGCTGCCGGCCGGGTATATAAGCCCGGCCGACCGAGACATCGAGACCAGATCCTATCCCGACCAGCTCCTGATACCGTTTGCGAGAGTTCCTCGCTAGCTATCTGAAAATTCCACATGAGGCGCGTTTTCGGCCATTTTCGCGCGATCGGGCTATACGCACGATCGGGAATATCCGCGAGACCGCATCGCGATTTGCGCATAAGGCTAAGCGTAACTGCGTCTAACTCGCCGTTTCCTGATAATTGATAGTATTCCTGAAACAGCGACAAAGCGCGACGCAGAGATGTCGCGTTATCGGATGATAGCGATTCTCCGCTGTCCTTTAGAAAACCGTACGCGCGCAGGAAGCGAAGCGCCTCGGCCTTTTCCGAATCAACGGGCGCGGCGGCCGTCGCGGCGACGAGCGTTGTCGCTAAGACGAGAAAAACCGTCTTTGCGTTAGTCATCGGCGCGGAGCGGGGAAAGACGCGGGAAATTATCGAGAGACGCCGGGCGCGATTGATTCGCGCGTTAGGCGAGATGCCTATTTTTATCGTTGACGAATTCGGCGCGGGTGGGGGAAGAGGAAATGCGATTCGTTCGAAAAAGAGTCGCAGTTCGCCCCGATTAGAGGGACGCGACCTTTCGACGGTGAGCGAACTGGGATGCGCGATATCCAGCGGACGATCGAGTTCCTCTCGGGGTTTTACTTTTTTATTATTTCTATTTTTATTATTCGTTTATCTTCTAAGAAGAACACTTGACGAGCGATTAGAGAAACGTACCCTTTCCGGCGACGATAAACATTCATCGCGTATCCGGGATGCGCGTTATTTAGCGGGCGCTCGAGTCCCTCTTATCACATTATTTTTTGTTAT
>NW_021853760.1:5476-8340 GCF_003651465.1 Formica exsecta
GCGGGTGGGGGAAGAGGAAATGCGATTCGTTCGAAAAAGAGTCGCAGTTCGCCCCGATTAGAGGGACGCGACCTTTCGATGATGAGCGAATATCGGCCGAGCGTCTGGGATGCGCGTTATCTAGCGGACGCTCGAGTTCCTCTCGCGGTTTTACTTTTTTATTATTTCTATTTTTATTATTCGTTTATCTTCTAAGAAGAACACTTGACGAGCGATTAGAGAAACGTACCCTTTCCGGCGACGATAAACATTCATCGCGTATCCGGGATGCGCGTTATTTAGCGGGCGCTCGAGTCCCTCTTATCACATTATTTTTTGTTATATATTTTCCTCTATAATCTATTTTTATTACTTGTTTATCTCCGCTCGTACCGCGGCATCCGCGCGTCGATCTTTATAAACGCGAGATCGTTTCGAGAAGCGTCAAAGTATTCTCGCTCGCGAAATAGTAAAGTGACTAGTCGACGAAGCGCGAAACGGTATAAGAGCAAAGTGGCGAGGTGTGAAATAACGAGAATTAAAATCAGTCGCGAACTACTCGATATGGAACGAATCGAGCAGATAATTAACGCGGCCGATTATATTAATGTGAACGGCGATTTAATTGCAATAAAGGCTTACGTTTTGGGAGATCTCGCCTCGGATTTGCGCGAGGAGGCGCGAGGCATTATCGAGAACAGTCCGGATTTGCTCAGACTGAACTTTCAGCTGGATGGAGACATCGATATCGCGCGTTCAATGTAAGTATTCGATTAAAATTTTTATAATAATTTTTATAATACTTTTTATAATAAATTATAATTTGTAATAATCCTTTTACTTTTTTACTTTAGACAACAGATAGAAGATTGTATAAGAACGGCGCGAGAATCGCTCTATGATTTATTTACGAAGACGAGGATTATGCTCGCGCAGGCGCAAAATGTTCACAGCGCGTTGCGCGGCGCTCGCCAACGCGACGTCGCGCTAGCCCCCGAGCAATTTGAGTTTCGCGATCGCGACTTCGCCATCCCTGAATTAATCGACAGGCTTCACGAACACGAGAATAGGCGAGTTATCGCGCCACCGATCGATGAAGAGCCCGAATCGCGGCCAATCAGCGAGGAGCCCGAATCACAGCCAATCAGCGAGGATCCCGAATCGCGGTCAATCGACGAAGAGCCTGAATCGCGACCGATCGACGAGAAGACCGAATCGCAATTAATCGACGAGGAGCCCGAATCGCAGCCGATGGAAGACGAGGCCGAACCGTCGACGGGCGACGAGAATGAACCGCCAGCGAATGTACAATTAGAGGGTTACGAGCCCGAATCACAGCCGTTCTTCGAGCTGTAACTTCACGCGTTAATAAAATTTGATTTTTGTTTATACTTATATATTTCGTGTATTACGCATTTGTAAAATGTGAGTCTTTATGAATAAATGTAATTCTTTATGAATAAATACTATATATTAAACGAAGCGTTGATTATTTCGCTTCTCTTTCCTTCTTCGATATTCTCTCGCTCTCGCGCTATCTTTCATAGATTTGTAACGGTAGGACCGTTACTACGGCCATCTTGCTTGCCGCACGCATACGTTCTCCCTCTCGACACTCATAGACTAAAAATTTATTCAGATTTAAAAGCGCTTCGTCATTGTCGCATCCATAATACGTTCTTCGAAATTTTGAGTACATATCGTATAGCACTGCGACTTTGCTCTTATCGAAATCTAAATTCATATCGTCGTAAGGATAAAAATCGGAATCACCGCTTTGCGCTCATCGCTTCGCGCCTGCGCGTCACGCAGATCCTGCTACCAGCGACCGCCTCCACCGCACGCTATCGCCAGACCCTGCACGCTGTATCTATCCTTCTTTAACTGAATAAGCTATCTATTTCTACCTACACTGTGTCTCGTAAGCTTGAGTCTCCCCTCCTCTCGAACCCGGACACCGACGAGCCAATCCGAGTGTCGAGCGAGGTGACCGCGTTACAGATTTATTTTAATTTTATTATAATAACACTAATCAGATAATCGAAAGACTCAATTGTCCACAGATATTCTGATCGCGCGTTTGCTAAGAGCGACGATTGTATCGAATATTCGTATTGCGCCCGAGATAACGCGCGAGTTCGCGCGGAGGACGAAAATTGCCGAAACCGTCATAATAGATCGCGTCGCCCCCTTTTTTCGCATATGCAACCCATTGCAAGCCGATGTATGAGAATAAAGGACTTTATTTCTACTAAGACTACATTATTGGTGACCCGGCGAGACGACCCTGCTCGATCCTGAGCTCCCTAGCTCCTAGTGGCCAACGATCCCAGAACAGGCCCCAGACAGACTGGGACGAATGGACACTCTTCGCAATGTTCACGTATAATACGACGCCACACACAGCTACGGGATATACACCCGTTGAACTAGTCTACGGACACCAAGCCGATCTACCTACGGCACTGACGAGACCGCCTAAGCCGACATATAATTACGACGATTACGCGCAAGAATTAAAAGAAAGACTAAACGATTTTAGGCTCTTGCGTTTCGCGCGATATGATACAATTGTTATCATTAATCGTTCGTATTAGAATAAGTTCGTGTCGCGCGTTGATCACGGCACGCTTGTAATCTTCACAAAAACCTAATAACACGCTGAGAGGTACGCAAAAGTTGAAATCGTTGATCGACGAATGAGTTGCCGCTGATAAATCCCATCCGGCGTTCTTTAATATCTTGCTTTTTTCGACTGACAGCGACGCGTAATTCTTAATCGTGCTAGTTATCCCAACATTTCTGCTTCGATCGATTTCCACACCGTCGAGTTCGTAGCGAATCTCCTCGAACATAAACGCCGCGCAATTGTTCACTAGCCTCGT
>NW_021853760.1:8392-13556 GCF_003651465.1 Formica exsecta
AATGTGTACAGATCTTGCTGTTGTATAGGAATTCGTATCTCGTCGTTATTCCCAAACGTAGTATTAGCGTCAGGATTGTATGTGTGAGTTTCAATCTTGACGATACGATCGTCGAACGAGAGCACGACGAAGAGTAGCCAAGCTCGTCCTCGACCTCGACCTCCAGAAGGACGACCCCCGGCGATTAAGGCCCGGCGAATAAGACCAGGGCCCAAGGGAAGTCGAGCGGGGTCCAACGCCTAAGAGGCCCTCAAGTTGCGGAAAATACCCGCATCCGCAAGACGGCAGATATCCATCGCCGTCCAAAATAACGGCAAACTGTGCCAAGGATATGGCACCACTTCACTCACGATACGACGACCACTCACACAATCCACAGAAATCTGGATCGAAAAGGGCTCCGTACTTCGATATAAGAATTTTAATATAACCCGGGCCTATATTTTGAAAAAATTGGACGGCTATACTACGTCAAGGGAACATGGAAATTAGTAATCAAATTAGATCTAACAATATTAAACGACAGATACGAACAAATATTGGAGTATTTGCAAAAAACAGAGACGATGTGCGAAGCAATGAGACTACAGAATCACTAGCATCGAGACGCTTGCAATAATCTTGATATTATAGCGAAACGAGAAGCAAAATATCTAAAAAACCTAATGACACAAATTCAGACAATATATAAACCACCGACTAACAGACGCAGAGGACTGATAGACGGAATAGGCTCGATAGCGAAAACATTGTTCGGAACAATGGACGCGAACGATAGCTGATCTCGCGACGGCAGCCGCGATATCTGGCACGCGCAGCAATTCTATACCACGATAAACCGAGTTGAGGTTCGAGAAAGACAAGAAGATTTAAAGCCGATGTATGAGAATAAAGGACTTTATTTCTACTAAGACTACATAACTGGTGACCCTGCGAGACGACGCTGCACGATCCTGAGCTCCCTAGCTCCTAGTGGCCAACGATCCCAGAACAAACCCCGTGCCTCCATCGAGGGGCACAACAAGAGTAACGTCGTCGCGAGAACGATAACGTTCGACGATTACACGCGGTGTTTGAACGAAGAGATTGAAATGATGCGTCAGCAGTCTTGTATAAGATCTGTTATAGCCCAAAACGGCTATAACCAAATTAGCATAATTATTAATTATTAAATATTATTTAACGTCTTCCGACTATAACTCGAAGCCGAGGAAGACGTATAAAGTTACGAGCGCAATCGCTGACAAAGCATTTATTGTAAATTATATGTATATTTATTGTAAATTATATGTATATTTATTGTAAATTATATGTATATTTATTGTAAATTATATGTATATTTATTGTAAATTATATGTATATTTATTGTAAATTATATGTATATTTATTGTAAATTATATGTATATTTATTGTAAATTATATGTATATTTATTGTAAATTATATGTATATTTATTGTAAATTATATGTATATTTATTGTAAATTATATGTATATTTTATAAAGTGTACAATATTGTTTATATTTATAATATATTATTTTTATCTATCCAAGAGTTGTGTGTAGCATCAAATCCCAGCCATTTCACATAAACATTGTCAACCTTTTTGCGTATCACTTTTTCCACGAGATGTACGTCGGGATTTGCAACGCGTTGTAACTCGTATTCGTAAAATCCGCCGGCGATGGGATTTCCGCGCGACTCTTTGAGTACATAGGTCACGGGATTAGTTTTCTGCACTTTAACGATCTTAAACACTTCGGTCGACCAATTTGGCGTGTAACCTTTCTTAAAGATGGTCTTGACTTTACTCACGCGTACCGGATCGCCTACTTTGTATCTTGCCGGTGCCGCAATCTTTACGTTGCTGTATACCGTATTTAAAAGTTTATCGGCGATCGCGGGGGTAACATCGATAGGTCTCATACCGATAGTGCTATGTTTTCGCGCATTGTACTCTCCAACGAGCCGGGACAACGAGGGGATCCACTTGTAATTTCCATTAAGCGTAAACATTTTCCACATATTGTTCTTTAACGTTCGGTTGAATCGTTCCACGACCGAGGCTTTCATGACAGAGTACGTCGAATAATGATTAATGCTATGCTTCTTCACGAGTTTCTGTACATTTGCGTTGTAAAATTCTTTTCCTTTGTCGGTTTGAAAATTTTTCGGGCATCTTCCATCGTCTCGAATTATCTTTGCGATCGTATCCGACATCTCGTTTCCACTCTTACTCTTGAGCGGTACAGCCCACGCATACTTGCTCAACACATCGATAACTGTGAGTATGTAGCTGTAGCCTTCGTTGAATCGTGCATTTGGACGCATCTCGACCACGTCCGCCTGCCACAGATCGTCGTATCCGCGTACTGTGACACGTCTACGTGGGAAATTTTTTCTCGCTGGAGCATGCAATTCTTTCACAAGCAGCTGTTTTTCAGGGGTCTTTTGCGACATATTTGATCGAGGCATAATTTGCAATAATGAGATAATTCCTCCACGTATATTCTTTATATATCTTTCTTCTCTTGCGCTGAATTAGATGTAGTCTGCGCGTGAGTTGCATACCGAAGCATTTTCTGCATCTCATCCATCATTATTTGCAGCGTTTGCACATTCGTCTCGAGCGTGATTATTTTTTTCTCAAGTTCTTCCTGTCTGTCCTCCAAAAGCTTGACACGTATTTCTACGTACTGTTTGTTTGCGGCATCAGTATCATCTTCCGGTTGCGCTACGCGTCGTATCTTGAGCAACCTTGCTTCAAAGCCGGAGGCTGTCTGACACAGAGCGTTATCGCGCACGTAATTTCTTAGTAATCCATTCCATTGATAGTATGAGTTGTTCGGTCTTCCCAACGATAATCGAAATTTATTAATCGACATTTCGATACAAATGATAATGACAGACTGACTCGTTTCGCCGACGCATAGATTAATTTATAATAAGGCCAGCTTCGCAAAGTTCCTCGATAATTGATAATATTTCATTGTCGTGGGCATTGTTGCCGGCTTGACGCGAAGCTTCCAGCAATCGCAAGCGATCATGATTAATGCTATGCTTCTTCACGAGTTTCTGTACATTTGCGTTGTAAAATTCTTTTCCTCTGTCGGTTTGAAAATTTTTCGGGCATCTTCCATCGTCTCGAATTATCTTTGCGATCGTATCCGACATCTCGTTTCCACTCTTACTCTTGAGCGCTACAGCCCACGCATACTTGCTCAACACATCGATAACTGTGAGTATGTAGCTGTAGCCTTCGTTGAATCGTGCATTTGGACGCATCTCGACCACGTCCGCCTGCCACAGATCGTCGTATCCATGTACTATGACACGTCTACGTGGGAAATTTTTTTCTCGCTGGAGCATGCAATTCTTCCACGAGCAGCTGTTTTTCAGAGGTCTTTTGCGACATATTTGATCGAGGCATAATTTGCAATAATGAGATAATTCCTCCACGTATATTCTTTATATATCTTTCTTCTCCTGCGCTGAATTAGATGTAGTCTGCGCGTGAGTTGCATACCGAAGCATTTTCTGCATCTCATCCATCATTATTTGCAGCGTTTGCACATTCGTCTCGAGCGTGATTATTTTTTTCTGGAGTTCTTCCTGTCTGTCCTTCAAAAGCTTGACACGTATTTCCACGTACTGTTTGTTTGCGGCATCAGTATCATCTTCCGGTTGCGCTACGCGTCGTATCTTGAGCAACCTTGCGTCAAAGCCGGAGGCTGTCTGACACAGAGCGTTAGCGCGCACGTAATTTCTTAGTAATCCATTCCATTGATAGTATGAGTTGTTCGGTCTTCCCAACGATAATCGAAATTTATTAATCGACATTTCGATACAAATGATAATGACAGACTGACTCGTTTCGCCGACGCATAGATTAATTTATAATAAGGCCAGCTTCCTAAAGTTCCTCAATAATTGATAACATTTCATTGTCATGGGCATTGTTGCCGGCTTGACGCGAAGCTTCCAGCATCGCTGCTGCCGCAATCGCAAGCGATCTACCAACTCGTTGGGATCATTCCAATGCACGTAATCGATCTTATTACATTTTTAGAGGCGTTTTCAGGCGCAATAATTTACCGATAAACAGTGTACGCGAAATGAGAGCAGTATCGTCAATTTGGATGACGTCGATGGTTCCGGTACTCATTGGGTTGCGTATGCAAAGAGGGGAGATCGTGTAGTATATTTCGATAGTTTTGGAAATCTTCGACCGCCCAAGGAATTAGTGCGATATTTTGGACAGAATGTTGCAAATATAGAATACAATCACACGGCCTATCAAAATTATAATCAAAGTATTTGTGGACCATTGTGTCTTCGATTTCTTCAAACGGTTGATGATTGATATGAATTTAAAGCCTGACAATTCACCGTCGCGACTCAGTATTCGTTTGACAGTTTTCCAGCATGTCATTCACGCTTACGTTGACTGGCAAGAGTAGCGTTCTTGCTGTAAACTACTTTCCGGCTATAGATTTAAACCATGGCGATTACGAGCTTGGTTTAACGGACTTTGAAACTTATCATACGATATCGAACGTGAATTCTTGAAATAATAAATTTTATTTCGATAACGACGATAAGAAAATTACGATTCCCGAGGGATCGTACGAATTACACGCTATAAACAAATATCTCCGACGTGCAATTTTACAACATCGACGCGTAGTTGATTCCAACGATATTGTTGATGGCGAAGAACACAATGAATATCCAATAATGCTTCGGGCTAATCATAATACGCTAAAGAGTGAAATCAAATGTGTCTATAGAATAAATTTTAGCAAACCGGGCAACGTTGGATCGTTGTTGGGATTCTCATCGAATCGTATATTACAGCCTCGGAAATGGCACGAATCGGATGTACCGATAAATATTATTAACGTAAATATTATTCGTATAGAATGCAGCGTAACCACTGGCGCGTACAGCAATGACAAGCGCGTACACACGATACATGAATTTTCACCGAGCGTGCCGCCAGGATATAAGATATCGGAAACGCCAGCACAGATCATTTATCTACCGATCGTCGCACGGAGCATTACTGATTTAACGATACGCATTGTTGATCAAGAAGGACATTTGCTCGATTTTCGAGGAGAGGAAATTACCGTAAGATTGCATATACGGCGGCGGCAAAAATAA
>NW_021853760.1:13635-14100 GCF_003651465.1 Formica exsecta
GCAAATACCACCGCCTATTGTCTCATCTTGCACAATCGCGTTGTTGAATATTGCCCTTTGACCAACGTAGTTCGTAAAATTACCTAAATCAGCAAATATCCCCTCCAATGTCAAAAATATATAAAGATTGAGATTTTGACGATCGACAGCAGTCGTACATCGTTCTTGCAATCGTACAGTAATATTATCAGCATAATCGCGCCAACGTTTGTGGATCTGCAAGGATTCATTATCGGAAGAAACTTTGTCGTGAAGGAAGTAGTGATACTGAGAAATAAATTTGTTCTTTTTTACTACTTTTTTGCAAGTCCCGTACCATGGCGTGCGCTTACAAAATCTGAGAGATGCCAAGCTTCATGGCTAATCGGACATCACCATGGACTTCAATGGGAGGATGGAAACGTTCCATACAGCTTCGCCAGGCGTTTGATTACGAGAGCTGTGATGAGTGCGGCGGAAGAGGAA
>NW_021853760.1:14116-15689 GCF_003651465.1 Formica exsecta
TTCTTCCCTTTTCCTCTTTCTTATCCCAGTATGCGAGTATTAAATTTCAGTACGTGACGTTAGATAGCGGCGTCAGCTAGTTAATTAAAATATAGATGTTACATTTCAGTAAATGCACATAAACTTTAAATATTTGAATTGCGTATAAATAATTGTTTTGTCGTTCAATAGTCGTTCAATAACCGTTCAAAGCCGTTCGATAGCCGTTCAAAACCGTTCAATAGTCGTTCATAGCCGTTCGATAGCCGTTCGAAAGCTGTTCGAAGCTGTTCGATAGCCGTTCAATATTCGTTCATAGCCGTTCGATAGCCGTTCGAAAGCTGTTCGAGGCCGTTCGACAGCCGTTCAATAGTCGTTCACAGGCGTTCGTTAGCCGTTCGATAGCCGTTCAATAGCTGTTCAAAGCCGTTCATAGCCGTTCATAGCCTTCGATAACCGTTCGATAGCTGTTCAAAGCCGTTCGATAGCCGTTTGATAGCCGTTCAAAGCTGTTCGATAGTGGTTTACATATTATAATAATAATACATTCATATTTAAAAGACTTGTAGACAATTGTCCGCGGGAACGTGCTACCTTTTGTCTTCTTATCATGTGCTGAAGGTAAGCGTTCTTTGTAACTGATACATCCCCTACTCTAAAATGTTTAAACGAGATGATGTCTATCTCGTTGTGTCCGTCATAACGTTTCGAGCAGTAAGTAAAGTGAAGTGAATAAAAATGCCAATGTTTCGCCTTAATCTGGTAAGTAGTGTTCAGTGTTTTTGTGTGCGAGATTATGTGTGATATTTATTAATTAATAATATATTTCAATTCGTGCAAATTGACGTCATCCACCGCAGATACATGCGATGGATGAGGGGCAATATTCGGTGGGTGCACGCCAATTTGTGGGGCGACACCCGAGGGGCCCGCGAGTGGGCGAACATTCACCCTGACCAGTATGAGGACATATTTTGTTTGCGGCCGCTTTTTGGGCTTGAGCTTTATGAAGAAGATGAGAATTGGGAGCTTGAAGAAGCGTGGGAAGAGGAAGAGGAAGAGGAGGATTGGAAGGAGGATTGGGAGGAAGCGTTTGCGGCCCCAGGAGGATAATGTAAGCATCTATTTTTTAAAATTTATATTAAACTTATAAAAATTAAATTAATATACTAACAAGATATGTATTCTTCTGTTTCAGAAGGAGCCTGCAGCAAATATTTTTATTATATTATCATTATTATCTTTTTTTATTATTTTTTACACACACACACACACAATTATATTATATACACATTTTTTAAATAAATATTTTTATTATTATTATTATTAAAATTAAAGTGTTAATTATTTCTGCGCCTCCTACTCCCACGTCCATGCATGCCTCGCATTATCTCTCTCTTTCTCCCTCCCAAGTGCATGCGAACGTCATCCTTTTCCCACGCCAATGCGGACGCTATCCTTCTCCTACACACGTGCATGCCTCGCGCTATCTCTCTCACACCGCCTTGCGAACGCCGTATCATCCACGTGCATGCTTCGCGCTATCTCTCTCTCCCAAGTGCATGCCTCGCGCCATCTCTCTCTCCCAAGTGCA
>NW_021853760.1:16335-20780 GCF_003651465.1 Formica exsecta
AGGCAAACACGACAAGCTGGGGATATTGCAATAAAATATCGCAGAACAAGGAGTGCGCAAAAGAGTATGTTTTACGAAGGAGTGAAAATGTATAACGCCTTGCCAGCTGAAATAAAGCGGAATGAAAGAATTGTGCCGTTTAAGCGAATGTTAAAGGCGTATATTGTAATTAATGTAAACTAGATTTGTATTACAAATAGCTGAGAAAGCTAATAAAGATCGATCTCTCTCTCTCTCCCTCTCCCTCTCTCTCTCCCTCTCCCTCTTCCTCTCCCTCTCCCTCTCCCTCTCCCATACCTGTGCGCTATCCTTCTCCCAAGTGCATGCGAACGCTATTTCTCTCCCACATGCATGCGATCGCATCGCGCTATCCTTCTCGCACCGCCTTGCGAACGTCGTAAATCGCATCATCCACGTGCATGCAGATCATTAGCGCCATCCTTCTCCCACACATTGCGGATGCCTCGCGCTATCTCTCTCACACCTACTTGCGGACGCGTGCGTTCCCTCTTCTCCGCGGACCTCTCGCCGTCCGGTTTCGCCGCGGTCCCCCTGTTCCCCGCTGACCCCTCGCCTACCGGTTTCGCCGCGGTCTCCCTCTTCCCCGCGGACCCCTCGTCTACCGGTTTCGCCACGGTCCCTCTCCTTCCTCTCCGCGGACCCCTCGCCTACCGGTTTTGCCGCGGATCCCCGCGTGACGTCATACCCCCCGCACTGGTTTCCTCTCACCCCCCTCAGAGGACCTGCGTTAGAACCGGCCTAGCTATACTACTAACGACGATTCACTATGCTAAATCCAAGCGTATTTACAAGTCGCAACGGACAAAAGATTTTGTAATACAAGATACATTCATTCTAAACATTTTTTTGCGTAGGAGGAGAAAAATGCGTTATGCACTACCCATTACCCGATGTGGTGGGGTGTGTGGGACTCCCACCCACTAAAAAACTCCCCCTCTACGCGGCCACCTCGGACCCTACCTGTCACATCCCGGGGACCTGCTGGCGCATGTCTACCCAGGATGCAACAGCCCAAACAATTACTCCTACGTAATCCAACCACGCCTCTTTCTCGGTCCAAATAAGTTCCCATCCCCCCTTATATTCCGCATTGCGATTCCCTCCCCTCCTTCCCTACCCCCAACTCCCTTAGGCTCCTGCCCTGCCCACCTCCCTCCGAAAAAATGTGGAACGCTTCACGATTTTGCGTGTCATCCTTGCGCAGGGCCATGCTAATCTTCTCTGTATCGTTCCAATTTTAGTATATATACTGCCGAAGCAAGTACATTCTAACCATACTATATGGATTGCGCTGACTAACCAACACTCGTGGTTGTACTCTACGCTCACCGAACAATCTATAACTATAAGCTGCGAAAACCAAGAAGAAAATAGAATAAAAATTTCTAGAACAGGGCGAATTATGTTAATGAATAATTGCAAATTAGTAACGGCCGATATAATAATAAAAACTTCGGGAGTAATAGATACTACCTATCTTCCAACATTTACCGGAGTATAATATATCAAATTTAAAATTCGACCTAAGTAACACATCAATAAAACCTAATGTAATAAAGTTAAAGGAAATAATACAAAATCTGAACGAATTAATGGATTTAAGCACTAGACTGCAGAAGATAACAAAAGAATTAGATAAAACTAACAATTATCCATTCTTACAAAAACAAGTTATATACCCAATATCAGGCAGCTTTGCAATACTTATAATAAGTATCAAAGTAATAATATTATGGCGAGCCCACAAAAATTGTAAACGTACACCACGCATAGAATAAGAAAGAATTGTAAACAGAGTCTTACATACAGTCTCAAATAGAAAACGTCACTACCCTTCCGTTTTCTCCTTTAAAGGGGGAGGGATGTCGTAACTCGAAATCGAATAACGTAATTACGACCTATAAAAGTAGGGGGGCCTTCGGCCCCCTCCCGCACCCACCCCACCGATAGGCAGGGTGGACCTCGCTTTACAACTTACAAAGTACATGCTACATTGTAAAGCGAGGTCCACCCTGCCCACTGGCGGGGTGGGTGCGGGAAGGGGGCCGAAGGCCCCCCTTGCACCCCCATCCGTGTGTGCGTGTGTGTGTGCGCGCGCGCTCGCCTGCTTCTTGTCCGTGCATGTACTTTCGTATATTTCAAACTTTTTTTGTTAATAACTTTTTAATAAGCAACGCGCGACGGCTAAAACCTTTTGGAGGTTACTCAGAGTCATGACCTTGACAACATATGTCGAGGTCAAGGTCATTGTAGCTGGGTCCGTTATTATGCATTTTTACCAAATCTTTTTGCATGGAATCTTTGTCTCGTGTTTCTCGACACTCGGAGTCCAAACTCCTAAGACGAGCCGAACCCTTGGATCATCCCCTAATTCCCGTTGTACCCGGAGAGGCACAATAACTTAATGCCTTTGCAGAATCAAATATTTCATCAGAAACTGGCACTATCTCATTTAATTACATAAAGCAATTACATACAATTCAAGAAACAGCAGATTTGAAATTATCTAATAGATTAAGTTGTAATCACGTTCACTTTAAGAATAAAAAAATGAATGTACGTTTGGCAGCACAGACATTGAGCATTTAAAATAGAAATAACTTCAGGCCATATACAGAAAACAAATTGTAAACAACACATAGTGATTAGCGTTATACAAACATTATTGCCAAAAATTAAAGAAATATTTACATCTGAACATCCAATTGTTGACAGCACGGGAGGCAAAGATTTACATAAAATTCAAAATATTAAAGTAATAGCATCAAAATATATAAAACTTCGCACTTCAACATATTGTAAAAAAATAACAGAGCGACATTCAAAGAAACGTGGAATAAGTCGAGCCAAATTACATAAAACTATTTTATTTTACCACATATAATTGATTTCTTATTTTTCTTTATTTATCTATAGTTATATGTATTGTGACGTTGCCGTCTCGCGCGCGTCCGCCGAGTTCCTCTCCGATCGAAAAAGCGCGGGCTGAAGGGCCGCGCCAGTCGAATCATTGCGAGAACCGTACCGTTACCTCCAGAGAGGCGTCATTAATTGAGATTTCGAGCGTAATATTAATTTCGTTTATGATTTTCTTTCGTATGAATAATTCATTTGGGAGCCTCATCGGAAAAAGGAGCGGAAAGTCGCTGAAGCGTCACGGAAAATACGATCGCCAATCAAGGAAGACCTTGGAGGGGCAAGGAGCCAGCAATTTAGAAATCCAAAACATCTAACGGCCAAACTAGCTACGTCACGACGAGATCAGGACCCGCACACGTGATGCGCAACGCACGGGACAGCGAGAGGATCCTCGCGCAAGGACACAGGCCCGTGCGGATCCGCTCCCCGCGGAGGGACTGCAATTCTGCACCCGATGGCGTGACGCGGTCCCGGAAAAGACGAAAGGAAGGGTGGCAGCGATACTTCCGACCAAACCGTTCACCTCAGACCCCGCGACGGCCCCGCGAAAAGAGCCCCAGCGAATTATTGTTTGTAATACCGGGGGCGCGCGCACCCCCGTTACGACCGTGAGCGCGCCGCCCGCCGGCCACAGCGCGTGATAACGCGTGATTGGTCGCGATAATACGCACCCTGTGTGCGCAGCCCCGGCTGGCCCACAGGTATCGATTCTGGATCGCGACGATCAAGGATCAGACTGGCGCGAGCTTGCGTGCGAAATAGAAGCGTAAGCGAGAGGACCGTTTTGACGAGAGCGATAGCGAGACGAGAGCGAGCGGAGAGGATCCCGGCGATCGGCAGCTGCGAAAGGACGGACCCGAGGGAGAGGACGTCAACGTCGCTGACCCCGTGTAACCACCACGAGAGGAAAAGTACCGGTGAGGTTATCCTCCGCCATATTCGCCACTCGCGATCGCGCCCGGAATCGTTTCGTTCTGTCGTCGTCGCCGTGAATTCGTACTTTGGTGTACGGGCTAAGCCCGATTCTTTGGTGTAGATTTTCGCGTCACGGCCACGTCGTCAAGCGATTCGAGCCCCGGAGCCTCGAAAGTATCGGTTTCCGCGGATCGAGACATTACCTCGCGTTTTTAATAAACCGTGTGTCGTCTCTCTGGAGATTCGGATTCCGTAGATTATATTTGCGTTGGTTCTCGCACGTCTAGCGTTTAAGATTCGTTCGTACTGTATGTCGGTCGTTTGAGTGTGAGTGTATGTATAATTTAAATGAAAAGTTAAAAGGACCCCGCACAAACCTTATGGAAAACCGGTCTCGGTGAATTTAGCTGAAACTTTGGAAATTTGTAGTTTACGTGATCCTGATGAAAAGTTCTCATTGCACCAAATTGATTCATTGAGCCGTTTGAGCTCTAGGGACCATCGAAAGTGTTATGCCTCCGGAGAGGCACGGTAGTTAGGATCGATTGCCGGAAGGAATTTGGGAATTCGGGCTCCGCCCGAGTAGTTCA
>NW_021853761.1:0-3860 GCF_003651465.1 Formica exsecta
CACACACACATACACACACAGCAGAGAGGGTTTGGAGTCAAAAAAATACTACGGGAGTGACGAACCGTGGGGTCCTAGTCTCTGCTGTGACACATAAAGATTTTTGTTCACGGAGCTTTTCAAGATCATTCAAAATTCACAAATAATGTCACCTACTAACAGATTTTGTAAAACCCTACTATGTTTGTTTCAAACATTTTTCAAAAAAATCAATACCTTCCGAGATTTGACTATTCGGCAGTCCGAATTTTTCATGTTTGACTGGTTATAACTCGATAACTATCCATTATTGAGCTTTGTGCCCATTACAACTTTTGTTCAGTAGGTCATAAGCTACAACATATGTAAAAACCAATTGATTTGACCGGGACAGATTCATATGTCAAAACCAATTGATTTGACCGGGACAGATTTTCCATATGATTAGTGCGGGGTTCTTGAGAAATAAATTAATAACATCATTACAAAATAAAAAAACAACAGAATGTAATGGCTTAGCTTTCAAAGTTATATTAAAAACGGGTATCAATTACATGATAACTACTAATATAGATATTGAAGATGGACTAGTTAACGGAGCTTGTGGTATATTAAAGAATATAACGTTTAAACCAGGTACAGAAGAACCAATTAAAATATGGCTAGATTTCAATAATAATAGAATTGGTATTAAACAACGAAGACCATACGTGAAGTACATGAATGAAAATTGTATGGAAATGAGTTTGGTTCCACTATCACTATCACTATCACTTACTATCGTATTGAACATAAATGAAAGAATGGGATATCAAATCGTAAGGGAACAATTTCCCATCACGCCTGCCGAAGCTTTGACAATCCATAAAAGCCAAGGACAAATCTATGAAAAAGTATGTGACAAAATTATCGGATTTATATTATTATTATAATGTAACGGGGTTACATTCGTGAGCTCGCGGATTCGCTCGGTCGTGATCAGGGCTCGGAGAAAGTATTGAGACACACGATTTAAATAAAATATAAAAGAATGTGACTTTATTTGGCCTCTATCGGCGCTGGTTAATAATACAGAAATGCCCCGCGGAGCGGGCTTGCGGCGGATAGTACTGTGCCACGGGCGGGGCGCGGTTGTTATGAATTACGCGAGTTTTAACAATGAGATGCGGTGTAGTATACGCAAACGGCTATCAACACGCCAGGTAGACGGCGCGGGGCGCGTGGTCGGTTTGTTGTGACGGCGCGTGGTTCACAAAAACGCGTGAGTCGATTTAAACCGGCGAGACAGTTTCTTATGCGTTTACGGTCCGCGATAATATTTACGTCTGCCACGGGCGGGGCGCGTATTCCCAGATGTTGTGGGATGCGTGCGATATCGAGAAATCTCGAACGGGCAGCGAACTCGCTGTCCCTTGTTCGCACGCGGAGTACGGATTGACCAACGGAGTTGAGGAAACTCAACGGGGTGGCGAACTCGCCAGCCCACGGTCCGTATGGTCGGGTCGGTCGGAAGTTAGACCGTTTCTCGAGAACTCTCGAGAGAAGCGGTCGCGGATTGCGAAGGATCGTAAAACGGTTCGGAAGCCGAGAATGCTCGGCGAAAGCTGCGAACTCGTCACCACCACGTTCCGTCGTGTTTGCGAAGGATTCGGATCGGATCAGGAAAGTCTCGAGCATACGGCTCGAGCGAATTCAAGTTCTGGTGCGATTCTGGTGCCGGGATCTAAAAAGGCTGCCGTTATATACCCGAGCGTCTAACGGTAACCGCGTCGCTCGCCCCCGGATGGGGATAATGACCAGTGTAGCCAGATTATCCACGCTAGCAACGCGCAACCGTAGTGGAGGGGATGACATACACAAGCGCGAACCACGTACGTGTGAGCTCGGCGCTTCGACTAGCTTCGGATAGTAGAAGAGGACAGATATATTGTTTTCTGTCTCTCTCCTTCTTACCAAGCCGGCAACGAACAACGAAGGCAACGGGCACGCTGCTCGCATTTCTTATTATGCGTTACAGCGTTAAATGATTTTGAAAATGATTTTACAGCTTTCTTTGGTATTATATATTTGCCAGAAAAAATAATGATATATTTTGTAAAAAAAAAAAAAAATATTGAAAATAAATAAACAGAATTTCATAAAAAAATATCAGTATATTGTTTTAAATAAAATACTAAATATTTCTTTTGATAATCTTAGCTAAATATTTTTTTACTGTTCAACCTGGCCGGCCGTTGGTATATACCGCGACCGCTTCTACCGTAAGACCACTTGGGTCTCCGTGTGTCTTTCCGTATAAATACCGCGACCGATTAGATTGTAATACCGCTTTGTATATATACCGCGACCTGATATATCGTAAGACCGTTGTACGTATACCGTAACCAGTAAGACCGCTCCGGTCTCCTCGTCCTGATAGATTCTAGCCCCACCTTGTATATATACCGCGACCTGTTTCCACCGTAAGCCCGCACTGTATATACCGCGCATTATAATTATAGAGCCGACTCCACCTGTACGCACGGCCTTCAGACAATACAAGCGCGCCAACCCTTCTAAGGGTAGGCCGCAGAAAGTGCCGATGCCCCGTCCTTCTAAGGATAAGGTAGTCAGGCCGTTGGAATTACGAACGAAAGCCACGCGACACACCCGTAGCATTTAAGATCTGTTCTGTTCCGCCTAGAATAACTATAGTTCACTTGCATGCGAACCTCGCGATTACAGAACACGGCCGCTGGAGCCACGCTCGCTTCCCGAGCTCCACGCGCGAAACTCTGTACGCACCGCGCTTGCATATCGCATTGTGAATAACAGCCGCTCACGCGCGAAACTCTGTACGCACCGTACCGCCGCATGCTTGCTTCGCGCATGGCTTTCAGTGTTAAATATCTTTTATCATAACCGCTTGAATAAACCTAATTATTTAAACCGCTTATAGCGAGGTCAAGTAAGTTGGAGTTTCCCCCTTCTCCCGAATCCTGGCACCGGCGAGCCTTGATCCGCGGCGTACGGGAAAGGTGAACCATTACAACATAATAACGATACACAAACGTCTGACCACGTATACCACGTTTCGTATCGTTAATAGATTAAAAATAATAAAATAATGAATGGTGATTTTCCACACCACCATGAGGTACCACCAATGGCGCGTTCGGTTTTTTAGTGGACCTTCGCCTAGAGCCCTATTATACCACATTACACGGAGGAGAGATAGAAAAATAATTATGTTTTTACGCACTTCTTTAAAAGTGTGATGTCCGTTACGGACAAATTACTTTTTACACACTTGTTTAAAAGTGTGATGTCCTTTACGGACAAATTATTTTTTACATACTTATCGTTTAGAAGGGTGATGTCCTTTACGGACAAATTATTTTTTACACATCTGTCGTTTAAAAGTGTGATGTCCGTTACGGACAAATTACTTTTTACACACTTGTTTAAAAGTGTGATGTCCTTTACGGACAAATTATTTTTTACACACTTATCGTTTAGAAGTGTGATGTCCTTTACGGACAAATTATTTTTTACACACTTATCGTTTAGAAGTGTGATGTCCTTTACGGACAAATTATTTTTTACACACTTATCGTTTAGAAGTGTGATGTCCTTTACGGACAAATTATTTTTTACACACTGGCGGCCGGGGCGGCCGAGGCGGCCGAAGCGGCCGAGCGGGCCAAGATGGCTCGCTTGATATAAAAAATTTTTATTTTTAATATTGACTTATTTTATTTTATTTTTAATATTTATTCTTTTAATAATAATTTAGTTTAAAATAATAAAAGTTTAAAGGAAATGGATCTATTTAGATTTATATAGTTATCCCTCAGCCCTCCACCCTCTCTCTCTCTCTCTCTCTCTCTCTCTCTCTCTCT